>NC_081552.1:236121873-236142444 GCF_963082655.1 Stomoxys calcitrans | reverse complement strand
ATCCGTCCGTCTGACTGTTGAAACCACGCTATCCGTCCGTCAGTCCACTAGTCTGTCCGTCTGTCTGTCCGTCAAACTGTTGAAACCATGCTGTCCGTCCGTCTGTCTGTCCATCTGGCGGTTGAAATCATGTTGTCCGTCCGTGTGTCTGTCCCTCTGGCTGATGAAACCATGCTGTCCGTCCGTCTGACTGTTGAAAGCATGAAGTCCGTCCGTCCATCCGCCCGTCTGTCCGTCTGTCTGTCTGTCCGTCTGACTGTTGAAACAATGCTGTTCGTCCGTCCGTCTGACTGTTGAAACCATGCTATCCGTCTGTCCGTCCGTCTGTCAGTCAGTGTGTCCATCCGTCCGTCTGACTGTTGAAACCATGCTGTCCGTCCGTCCATCTTACCGTTGAAATCATGCTGTCCGTCCGTCCATTTGTCTGTCCGTCTGACTGTTGAAACCATGTTGTCCGTCTGTCAGTCCGTGTGTCAGTCCGTCTGGCCGTCCGTCCGTCCGTCCGTCTGTCCGTCCGTCTGCCCGTCCGTCTGTCCGTCCGTCTGACTGTTGAAACCACGATGTCCGACCGTCCCTCTGTCAGTCCGTCTGTCCATCCGACCGTCCGTCTGTCCGTCCGTTTGTCCTTCCGTCTGTCCGTCTGTACATCTGTCAGTCCGTCTGTCCGTCCGTCTGTACATCTGTCAGTCCGTCTGTCTGTCTGTCCGTCCGTCTGTCTGTCCGTCTGTCTGTCCGTCCGTCTGTCTGTCTGCATGTCTGTCCGTCCGTTAGTCTGTCTGTCCGTCGGTCTGTCCGTCTGTCTGTCCGTCTGTCTGACCGTCGGTCTGTCTCTCCGTCTGACTGTTGAAATTACGCTACAGTCTTTAACAACGAATCTTATATACCCTCTACCATGTATCGCATTTGTCGAGTTCTTTTCACGGCATCTCTTCTTAGGCAAAACAAAGATGAAAGAAAAGATTTGCTCTGCTATTAGAGCGATATCACGATATGGTCCGGTACGGACTACAATTCAATTATGTGTTGGAGACCTGTGTAAAATGTCAGCCAATTCGAATAAGAATTGCGCCCTTTGGGGGCTCAAGAAGTAAAATAGAGAGATCGATTTATATGGGAGCTGTGCCAGGCCATAGACCGATTCAGACCATGATAAACACATATATTGACGGTCATGAGAGGATCCGTCGTACAAAATTTCAGCCAAATCGGATAATATTTGCGACCTCTAGAGGCTCAAGAGTCAAGATCCCAGACCGGTTTATATGGCAGCTATATCAGGTTATGGACCGATTTGAACCATACTTGGCATAGTTGTTGGAAGTCATAGCGAAACATGTCGTACAAAATTTCATTCCAATCGGACGAGAATTGCGCCCTCTAGAGGCTCAAGAAGTCAAAACCTAAGATCGGTTTATATGGCATCTATGTCAGGTTATGGACCGATTTGAACCATACTTGGCACAGTTGTTGGAAGTCATAGCGGAACATTTCGTGCAAAATTTCATTCCAATCGGATAAGAATTGCGCCCTCTAGAGGCTCAAGAAGTCAAGACCCAAGATCGGTTTACATGACAGCTATATCAAAACATGGACCGATATGGCCCATTTACAATCCCAACCGACCTACACTAATAAAAAGTATTTGTGCAAAATTTCGCGGCTAGCTTTACTCCTTCGGAAGTTAGCATGCTTTCGACAGACAGACGGACGGACGGACATGGCTAGATACTTTATGGGGTCTCAGACGAATATTTCGAGTAGTTACAAACAGAGTGACGAAATTAGTATACCCCCATTCTGTGGTGTAGGGTATAAAAACTCCGACTCAGAAATGCATGCTTTATGGAATTGTCATGGAAATGTTGAATCCCTCAACATTCATACGTATTTCAGATTTGTTTGGTATGAATTATCTCTGACAATTTTTCATAAATTTTTATTTAGGAAAGGGTATATATAGAAGAGAAGCATAACTAAGAAATATAGAAGCATAACTAAGAAATATATGGTAGATGACTAAATGTTCTATTAAGCAGTAAAAAGGCATAAAGTTCGGCCGGGCCGAACTTTGGATACCCACCACCTCGGGTATCTATGTAAACCGCATTTCGTCACAATCCGGTGAAAATTGAATAACTTAAGCACCCAAATTCGGCACGGACATTGAGGTGTCCATCGTATATGTCACTATTCATTTTTGTAGAACAAAATATTAGTCTTTTTGGCAGATATATGTAATTATATACCGATCTGAACCATATTAAGGTGGGATATCGTGAGGCTCATTCACTGTATAAAATTTCAGCGAAATCAGGTAATAAATAAAGCATTTATGGGCTTCAGTCCCCTTATAGGCAGATCGGTCTATATGGCAGCTATATCTTAATACAGTCCGATCTGTGCCATATTTTGGGTCGGATGTTGGGAGGCTTAAACTGCGCACTACTCCAAATTTCAGCGAAATCGGATAAAAAATTAAGCTTTTATGGGCTTCAGACCCTTTATCGGGAGATCGGTATATATGGCAGCTATATCTCAATATAAACCGATCTAAGCCATATTTAGGTCAGATGTCGGGAGGCTTAAAATATCCCACTGTTTTAAATTTCAGCGAAATCGGTTGAAAAATAAAGCTTTTATGGGCTTCAGATCCTTTATCGGGAGATCGGTCTATATGGCAGCTATATCTAAATATGGACCAATCTAATACATATTTGGGTCAGATGTCGAGAGGCTTAAGATAACCCACTATTGCAAATTTCGGCGAAATCGGGTAATAAATAAAGCTTTTATGGTCTCCAGACCCTTTATCGGGAGATCGGTCTACATGTTAGCTACCATAGTCCGATAGCTAAATATAGTCCGATCTGAACCATATTTGGGTCAGTTGTTGGGAAGCCATAAGCTACTCCCTGTTTTAAACTTCAGCAAAATTGGATGAAAAATAAAGTTTTTATGGGCATTATACTTTATCGGAAAATCGGTCTATATAGCACCTATATCCAAATATGGTCTGATTTGGCACCTTCAAGAACTTAACCACCGTACATCAAAAAGACGTATCTGTGCCAAATTTCAGCCCAATATCTCAATTTTTGAAGGCTCTACAGTGATAACAACAGACGGACGGACAGACACACGGACATGGATCTTTCGATGTGTTGCAAACGGAATGACTAAATGAATATACCCCCTATCCTACGGTGGTTGGTACGAAAATTCGTACATTTTGGTACCATTTGGTACTTTCTGTTCAGATAAAGCTATGGGGCTGAAATTTTGGATGTAGCTAAAACGTAGATATATATGATGGCCAACTAAATAATTTTTTCACAATTCACAACATTTTGGTACCAAAATTTTTACCATTTGGTACATTCTTTTGTAGATGGAGCTAGAGGTCTGAAATATGAAATGGTAGGTACAACTAAGAAATAAATAATGGGTGGTTAAATGATCTATTCACCATTCGCGCATTTGGGAACCAAAATTGGCACCATTTGGTACTTTCTTCATAGATGAAGCTAGAGGTCTGAAATTTAGCATTTAGATACAACTAAGAATTATATGAAAAGTGACTAAATGATCTATTGAAAATTCATACATTTTGCTACCAAGACTGGTACCATTTGGTACATTCTTTCCAGATGGAGCTAGAGGTCTAAAATTCAGCATATAGATACAAGACGGAAATATATAATGGGTGATTAAATGATCCATTTAAAATTCGTACATTTTGGTACCAAAAATTGCAAAATAGGTACTAAAATATACAAAATGGTACTTTCTAAACAAATTGAGCCAATGTGCTGCTAATTACGATTCTTTTTATTCCTTGACAATATATATTGGTCGACTTAATGATTTTTCCGATTTATTGTTATTCTAGGTACTATTTGGAACTTTCTTAACAGGAGGGGACCGACTTCCGAAATTTTGAACGCAATTATTACAACACTCCATAATCCTATAAACTGAGTGCCTCCTACCTGGGCTTTTGAAAGGGGGGTGTCAAAAACGGGGGTAGCGAAACGGACCACCATGATGCTTGTTGCAAATAAAACAAAAGCCGAGCGATTTTTCTTTGGAAAATATACTGGCTGGCCCGAAGTGCTTCGCTACGCCAATAAGATTTTGTTGCCCCCTTTTGACATGGTCCAAATTATTTATATTCGTATTTTACTCTCAAAAAACTTTCATTGGAGTCTCATATTGTTCCGTTCAGTATACATGTTCATTTGGGACATAATTTGGGGTGGGTCGACTCCTTGGGAGTAGAACCCAAACTTTTATTCGAGTTTCGTATTCTACTCTCAAGTACCTATCGTATGAATGATATGCTAGGCCAATTGACCCACATGTCCGTTTGGGGCTGATTTTTGGGGTTGTACAGTCGACTGGGACTTGATCCCAAATGTGCATATACGTTTTGTATTCCACTTCCAATTACCTTTAATTTGATACCCATATTGTCCAAAATCGGTAAACATGTGCGTTTGGGTGGGTTTTTGGGGCGTCCCTAACGGTTATGTGACCCCAAAGTTTTATACCAGTTTTGTAACCATAAGATTGCATACTTAGGTAAACTATGCCAACCTTAATTGGGTGACTTTAAGAGTTTTTGGACATTTTTACATTTAGGTACTAAAGAAAGTCCCAAAAAGTACGAAATGGATGAACTGTGTACAGGGCAGATGGACAGAGGAAGAATTTTCAAATTTGACATAAAAACATCTGGTGCAGATGGATGAGGGTGAGAAGAACAAGTAAGAGCGTGCTAAGTTCGGTCGAGCCGAATCTTATATACCCTGCACCATGGATCGCATTTTCGAGTTCTATGCGGAGTATCTCCTTTAAGGCAAACAAAGAACATTGAATAGGAACTGAACATATTAGACACGTATGTTGAAAGCCATGAGAGAAGCCGTTGTACAAAATTTGTTCCAAATCGGATGAGAATTGCGCCCTCTAGAGGCTCAAGAAGTCAAGATCCCAGATCGGTTTATATGGCAGCTATATCAGCTATATGTACCGATTTGCGCCTTACTTAGAACAGTTATTGGAAGTCATAACAAAACACCTCATGCAAAATTTCAGCCAAATCAGATGAGAATTGCGCGCTCTAAGAGCTCAAGAAGTCAAGACCCAAGATCGGTTTATATGGCAGCTATACCAGATTATGAACCGATTTTAATCATACTTAACACAATTGTTGGAAGTGAAACCAGAACTCCACGTGCAAGATTTCAGTCCAATCGGATAAGAATTGCGCCCTCTAGAGGCTCAAGAAGTTAAGATCCCGGATCGGTTTATATGGCAGCTATATCAGCTTATAAACCGATTTGAATCATACTTAGCGCAGTTGTTGGAGGTGAAACCAGAACTCCACGTGCAAGATTTCAGTCCAATCGGATAAGAATTGCGCCCCCTAGGGGCTCAAGAAGTCAAGACCCAAGATTGGTTTATATGGCAGCTACATCAAAACATGGACCGATTTGAACCATATTTAGCGTAGTAGTTGAAAGTGTTTTCAACACACCACGTGCAAAATTTCAGTCAAATTGGATGAGATTTGCCCCCCCTAGGGCCGCAAGAAGTCAAGACCCAAGTTCGGTTTACATGGCAGCTATATCAAAACATAGACCGATTTGGCCCATTTATAATCCCAAATGATCTATACTAACAAAAAGTATTTGTGCAAAATTTCAAGGGGCTAGCTTTACTCCTTCGAAATTTAGCGTGCTTTCGAAAGACAGACGGACGGACGGACAAGGCTATATCGACTTAAAATCAAGAATATATATACTTTATGGGGTCTCAGATGCATATTTCTAGGTGATACAAACAGAATGACGAAATTTGTATAGTCCCATCCTACGGTGGAGGGTATAAAAATGGAAAAATAGTACTGGTAACGGTAGAAAGTGTACGTTTAGTACCGCAATTGGTACCATTTGGTACTTTTTTTACGGATGGCGCTAGAGGTCCTAAATTTGGCATATAACTGGGAAATATATGATGGGTGACTAAATCTGTTTAAAACTGGTACATTTTGGTATCAATATTGTTATCATTTGGTATTTTTCATTCCAGTTAGAGCTTAAGGTCTGAAATTTGGCATGCAGGTTAGATTCGGTTGAAAAGAGGGTACAGATTAATCCACTCCATGCGACTATAGACATACACGTTAGCCAGTAATCGGTTTGTTGTGCGCTCCAAAAACATGCATAAATTTGGCATGTAGGTAAATTGCAAATTTTGAACATTCCACTAAGGAACAGGGGCAAACTTTCACACATATCAATGAGTGCAGCCCCATTCATGTTTAAGCTCAATGATAAGGGGCCTCCTTTTTATAGCCGAGTCCGAACAGCGTGACGCAGTACGACACCTCTTTGGAGAGAAGTTTTACATGGCACAGTATCTCACAAATGTTGCCTGCATTAGGAGGGGAAAACTACCGCTGAAATTTTTTTCTGATGGTTTCGCCAGGATTCGAACCCAGGTGTTCAGCGTCATAGGCGCTAACCTTTGCCCTACGGTTGCCTACCACGGTGGTATGTAGGTAACCTTTAGAAATATTTGATGGGCAACTAAATGGTTTCTTTACAATGCGAACATTTTGGTGACAACATTGTTACTATTTGGTATTTTCTTTATATTTAAATGGAGCAAGAAGTCCGAAGATTGGCATGCAGGTATAACTAAGAAATATATGATGGGTGACTATGATGTTCTTTTAAAAATAGAGCTAGAGGTCTTAAATTTGGCATGTAGGTACAATTGAGATATATAAGTCATTTCGCACATTTTGGTACCATTTGGTACATTCTTCATAGATGGTGCTAGAGATATGAAATTTGGCATGTAGGTACAAGAAGAAAATATATCAATGATTCATCAAAATTCCTACACTTTGGTACCAAAAAGGGCAAAATAGTACATAATAGCTAATCTTCGCCAACAGCGAACGGGTACTGCTAAAATTAAGCAAAATCACAAACATTATCGCAGTCTTGACAAAAATACGAAGTGTGGGAGAAAACGTACAATTTGTGGTGTAATTGGTACCATAAAAAGCATACATTGGATGAATGATAAACTAGATGTTTATCATTCATATATTTAGGTACTCAAACGTACAAAATGGTACTTTTTTAACGGAGTGAGCCTAAGCTCTAAAAATTGGGATACCAATACACTTTGATTATAATTTTTGGGTGACCAGCAAATTATACAAAATCGAACATTTGGGCACTCAAACGTACAAAATGGTACATTATTTACGAATTAAGCTAAAGCGCTCAAAATTGGGATTCATTTTAGCTTGACAAAATGTATTGGGAGACTTAAAGATTTTTGCGATGTATTGTTATTCATGAAATTTGGTACTCTCTTTGCAGAAGGGGACAGATTTCTGAAATTTTATAAACTTCATCTTCATAAACTGAGTGACTACCTAGGTTTTTGAAAGCCCTACACTAAAAGGGGTATCAAAAACGGGGCTAGCGAAGCGGAACACCGGGATGCTAATTACAACAAATTGGAATGTTGAAATGTCATTATATCCAATTGCAAATTTGGATTTTATCATAGTCATTTGGGCTCTCTGACATTTGAAAAAATCTTTTTTGGGCTTTGCTTCATCGTTTTGGGCGAAAAAAAAACAACCCAAAAATGTCTAAATGAGCCTCCAATAAAATAACCTACCTACCTAGTCTACATATGTGATATTTAACATGTCGAGTTATGGTCCACATTAGTCGAACCTAACTTCCAATATGAGATTTTGAGCAACTGCAGGACACAAATTTAATCCCATTTGAGACTTTTAACAAATGCAATCCATCGAGGATAGGATACATAAGATCCATGGAGGGGATATAAGATTCGGCACAGACGGACTAAATGTGCTTTAACTTGGTTTTATTTCAATAGAATTTGTCTTTAGTTTACTAAAAACAACTTCTTAATAGTTATAATAACACAATAGTGGTGTGGCAATAACATATGGAAAAAGTTTTCGAATTATTCCAGTGAACTCTTTAATTTTCCATCTGTACTTCATTGCACATGGTCTGAAGTATGTAAAGTTTTCTTTCCTCAGATATATAAAATTCAATAAACCTTATAAACAAAATATTTTCGAAACATTTTCTAATTTTGATTATATTCAAATGCCAATGAAATGTTTTAATTTCATTTTATAAAAGCCTTTTTTCCAGATTTTTAATGCTACCATATTTTATAATCCCACAATTTCTTCATAACTTTGGACTCTTCGTAACATAACCTTACCAAAAACTCTCGATTGATGAATGAGAAAGGGTGATTTTGTAGCCATAACTGCTTGTTTCAATTTGCCAATTGTTCATTATGAAGATTTGCATCGTTTAGAAGAGCTGATCATTCATTTCAACAATATGATGTTCATTCGTTCATTCATTGGGCATATATTTGATTTGATTCGACTTCTATTTGTTGACTGACAAGTTTACATCATGAAGTATTCCACAATTCTTCAATAAATCTCAGCAGTTATCTCTTGTATGACATTTTATGTCCACTCTGACTTCTTCAGACATAAGGAGTGACTGATTTTTCAATTTGCCAATTGTTCTTAATGGAGATTTACATGCTTCTGGTACTTCTATCATTCATTCTTTTAAAATGATGTTTATACGTTTAATATTTCAGTATATATTTAATTATTCGATTTTTGATTGTTGCCCGAGAAGTTTACATCATGAGATTAACAATACAACTTCCTCAATTAATATCAGCAGTTAACTTTTGGTTTACATTTTAAATTCAAAGATTATAAATGGGTGTTTTCTTTGCCGTTTTCATTTTCTTCTAATCTTTAATTTCTGATTCATATTTTCAGCAATTACTTGATGGTAGTATATGCCACTTATCATAAAGTTGATATGTAGTTGGTAGTTAACATCCAATATTCAATATTAATTTCAACATTCTTGAATTGTCCTTATAAAATATAGTATTGGTAACTTGCTGTCACAATCCATTGCTTGTTACCATCCTCTTTCATATCTAATCCATATGCTTAACAAGTTGCATTTTTCCAATCAAAATTATGTTTAAAACGTTCATCGATGTAAAGCAATTCATCCGTTTGGCTACATTACTTACTAAGCATTACCAGAGCATGTTTCCTCCAAGTTATTCCTGTGATATCACATAATCAAATTGTTGTAAATGCCAGAAGATGTTTAGTTTATGGTATGATTACAAGATCTTCCTTTTGTATATAACCAAAAATCTTCCTTTTGTATATCTTCACATTATGTTGAGTTTTTTATGAATCCAGTAAAGAATCACCAATATGGGCTTCAGCATAAATCAGCAGTTTCTTTATATGAAAGAGTTGTTTCAAAGGATCTGTAATAGGCCAGCTGCTTCTTTTTGGTAAATTTTAATTAGTAACTCAATTCAATGCCATTTTAATACTTCAAATTTACATTGCCTCTACATGTTACACATCCTTCCTAGCATACATTATTGTCAGGAAGTCATTGTCATAGTATTGACTTGCATTAACGATCAATGAATGCCCAATTTGATGTAAAACTCCGCATTATCATAGACAGACAGGCATCATGAATAGCATTTTCGAAAGTTGTAAAGTCAACTTGTACGCTTCAAGATGATTAGAAAATCAAGGTTTCTTGGTGTTTTTTTTTTTTTTGTGAATCTGTTTTCTTTCCCAACAGCCACTCTGGCCTAGGCGCTGCGAGAAGATTATGCAAGACACTTTTGTTTTGTTTGATTTGGTTTTTGTGGGCCCCCTATAGCATATCACACGAACACAATCACAATCACAGCCACCTTTCAATAGTCAATTCCCCTTCTCTGACATAGATTTCATTCATACATTCATTCAGATGTTGGCTCTAGGTCATCTGCAGCTTCAGATTTATAGCTCGATAGAATGGTTTCCGTGTTGTCACTATGAGAAAATTTCTCGACACACACACACACACATATACACAAAATGAGCAAACGCAACGCAGATAGACAGTCTGCAAGCCATGTGTGATCTGATTTTCTAGTGCGGCCAAGTGTCACATTCTAATTTGTTGGAAGTTAGAATTTCCGGTCTTAGCAAACCCTCCCCTCCCCCCTGAGGTTTGAGGTGGCATTGTTGGGTAGGTAGGTAGGTTGGTAGGTAGGTAGATTGGTAGCTTTTTTTTTTTGCTTGGTCTTAGGCCCCTTTGGCAGTGTATCCGCTAATACATAATTTGTTTTTTAAATTAAAGGTGATTGTGGTTTGCTTAACATCTAATCTATCTATCTTCTTCTTCTTCTTCTCTCTAGCTGTGCCATAGTCATTCTTGTTGTTGTTTTTGTTGTTGCTAGTTATTTTAAAGGCGTAGCTATTTAAAATTAATGAAAAATTGGACTAAATTAAAAAATTATTAATAATTATTTTTTTTTTTGATGTATTTTTGTGGCGCTTTTAGACTTAGCGCCTTCTTCTCTGAGGATAAATGGTGCCATATGAGGTTACACCTTGAGGTAGTTTGGCATAGGGTGCTCCAGCCTGCAAAGGCAGTGGCGCTATATTCAGTGGTGTTATGTTAAAGGGTAAGGGCAATTTCACATTCAGTGAATTACCCGACGATGAGGGGGTGGCCGATAACAAGGCCAATTGTGCAGAGACTGCTGCTGAGGTGGTTGCTGCGGGGGCTGCCTTAAGGGCTATGCTGTTAGAGGGTGACGCTAGAGTGCCTGCAACGGTTTTGTAACCTTGATTTGTCAATGCCATGCTAAAGGCGGCATTTTCTAGACTGGGAGAGGCAAATTGTTGACTTATCACTGAGTTGGAGAATTGATTGGGGGACACTGGGGTCGAGGAGGAGGAAGAGGCATAATAGTTATAGCCAGTAGGTTGATTGAAGTAAGCGGAACGTGATTGTTGTTGTTGCTGATGCTGCTGCTGCTGTAGTTGTAGTTGTTGTTGCTGCTGCTGGTATTGTTGATAATTGGGTTGTTTTGGTTGCTGTTGTTGGCCATTAAACGAAAATGCAGGGCTTTGTGGGTATTGTATGGGTTTGGGGGCAGGGGCAATGAACTGTTGGGTTCTGGGTGGGGCCGGATAATGATAGTAGCCTCCGGGATTCGCCGCAGAGGCTGCATTATTTTGGGCGCCATAAACCGTTACCGTTAGAACACTCACAACAAAACACTAAAAACAAATGAAAATTTTTTTGTAAACATATTTTTTATAATTTTAAGATTCCATAAATCACACTCACATATTTCCACATTTTGTTAAATATTTTTTCTTAAAAATCTTTGCTCACTATAAAATATTTTTTTTTGTTTATTTAGCTTTTAAAAATTTCTTATAGTAGTTAATTTTTATTTTGTTTTTAAATATCTTTCTTAAAAACAATTTTTTTATATTTTTCTTTTCATATCTTAAAAAAATTCTTTTTGTTTTTGTATGTTTTTTTTTTCAAGTGAGAACAATTTTTGTTTGCTTTTTTTATATCGTTTAGACGTTTATCCGTTTTGTCAATCGTTTAGCAAAAAATATATTTTTTTTTTTATTTTTTTGGGATGATTTTTTTTTTTTTTTTTTGGTTTTTTTGGCGATGGTAATAGGTTGTCGTTCGCTTAAGCTTAGTTAACTGATTAAACCGGATTCCCTAACTAGAGATGCTTTTTATAGAAATTGATTGTGTCCATTGACGTTTGGACAACACTCTCGGCAGCAAAAATGTTAAAGAAAACACTGAAAAAAAAAAAAAACACGCTAAAGACAATAGCTCAGCACATCGCATCACATCACATTAACAATAACAACGCCAACACCACCAACACCGCCGCTACCAACAACAACAACAACAATAATAATAATAACATTGTGTGCCATTGTTGTTGGTTGTTTAAGTAGTTGCTGCCCCACAGATTATTGGTATGGTTAATGTTGTTATTGTTTTATGCGAATCAATTGGATTGAGTGTGCGTGGCTGGGCTAGTTGACTTGAGGGCATCCCAGTGAACCAAACGTTCACAAGTCTATTCGAAAGTCGGAAAATACATTGGAAGTCTATGCGAATTCTCAACGAAAGTTATATGGAGTGGTTGACACGAATTTGGAATCTGATGTTTCTGCCGATGTTTCTGACAGAATGCTTATAGAATTCTGAAACAAAATTAGTAAAAGTGTGCTTATTTAGGCCAGGCCGAATCTTGGGAATCCCCCACCATGGATTCTGCTAAAATAAGGGAGCTATATGTGGTTATAGACCGATTTGGACCGTGCTTAGAACAGTTGCTGAGAGTCATAATAGAACACTATATGTAAATTTCAGCCAAATCGGGTGAAAATTGTGGCTTCCAAGGGTTGAAATAGTCAAATCGGGAGATCGGTTTATTGGGTGCTATATGAGGTTCTTGACCAATTTGGACGGTACTTACCACGGTTGTTAAAAGTCAAAACAGAAAACTATGTGCGAAATTCAGCCAAATCTGATGAAAATGAAGGCTTCCAGCGGCTCAAGAAGTCAAATCGGGAGATCGGTTTATATGGGAGCTATATGTGGTTCTTGACCAATTTCGACAGTACTTATCACAGTTGGTGAGAGTCATAAGAGAACACTACGTGCAAAATTTCAGCCAAATCGGGTGAAAATTGTGGCTTCGAGCGGCTCAAGAAGTCAAATCGGGAGATCAGTTTATATGGGAGCTATATCAGATTCTTCACCAATTTGGACGGTACTTAACACGGTTGTTAAAAGTCATAACCGAACACGATGTACAAAATTTCAGCCAAATCGGATGAAAATTAAGGCTTCCAGCGACTCAAGAATTCAAATCGGGAGATCGGTTTATATGGGAGCTATATGTGGTTCTTGACCAATTTCGACAGTACTTATCACAGTTGGTAAGAGTCATAAGAGAACACCATGTGTAAAATATAAGCCAAATCGGATGAAAATGAAGGCTTTCAGGGGCTCAAGAAGTCAAATCGGGAGATGGGCTTATATGAGAGCTATATCAAGTTCTTGACCGATTTTAACCGTACCTCGCACAGTTGTTGGAAGTCATAACAGAACACCATGTGTACAATTTAAGCCAAATCGGATGAAAATGGAGGCTTCCAGGGGCTCAAGTAGTCATATCGGGAAATGGGTTTATATGGGAGCTATATCAGATTCTTGACCAATTTGGACGGTACTTACCACACTTATTAAAAGTCATAACAGAATACCATGTGTAAAATTTAAGCCAAATCGGGTGAAAATTGTGGCTTCCAGCGGCTCAAGAAGTCAAATCGGGAGATCGGTTTATATGGGAGCTATATTAAGTTCTTGAACGATTTTAATCGTACCTCGCACAGTTGTTGGATATCACCATATGCAAAATTTCAGCCAAATCGAAAAAAAAATTGCGGCTTCCCGAGGCTCAAGAATTCAAATCGGGAGATGGGTTTATATGGGAACAATATCCAAATCTGAACCGATATGACCAATTTGCAATCCCCAATGACTTACATTAATATGAAATATCTGTGCAAATTTTCAAGCGGCTAGCTTTACGCGATCGACCGCTATCGTGAATTCGCTATCGTGATTATATCGAAATATGTTCCGATTTAGATCAAATACTAATACAAACAGTAGCTACATCTAAAAATAAACCGACCATATACGACACGAATGTCGAAAAGCCTAAAATAAGTCAGTGTTTCAAATTTCAGTGAAATCGGATTACAAATGCGCCTTTTATGGGGCCCAAGACTTAAAATCGAGATATCGGTCTACATGGCAGCTATATCCAAATCTGGACCGATTTGGGCCAAGTTGCAGAAATATGTCGAAGAGCCTAACGCAAAGCAGTGTCCCAAATTTCGGCGAAATCGGGCAATAAATGTGCCTTTTATGGGCCCAAACTTTAAATCGGGAGATCGGTCTATATGGCAGCTATATTCACATCTGGAGCGATCTGGGCCAAATTGAAAAAGGACTTCGAAGAGCCTAACACAACTCACTGTCTTAAATTTTAACAGAATCGGATAATAAATGTGTCTTTTATGGGCCTAAAACTCAAAATCGGAAGATCGGCCTATATGGCAGCTATAACCGAATCTGAACCGATCTGGGCCAAATTAACGAAGGATGCCGAAGGGCCTAACAGAACTCACTGTCCCAAATTTCAACAAAATAGGAAAATAAGTGTGGCTTTTATGGGCCGTAGACCCTAAATCGGCGGATCGGTCTATATGGGGGCTACATCAAGATATAATCCGATATGCCCCATCTTCGAACAATCAAAAAGAGTTCGGAACGATTTCGGAACGATTTTGTCGGGAGACTTTAAAATTTGTTGCGATTTGTCTGACATCAGCTGTTTGGTTCGCTGGGATGATGGTCGTCTATGTGTGTGTGTGAGTGTTCAGAGTGTGCTTTAATTTGTTTTAGGAATATTTTATTGGCATCACTTGTGCGTTATCGTTGCTGGCACTTTGGTTATTCGCACAGTGTTTCATTCGGTAATATTGGTATTAATTGGAAGTTAAATGATCTTTGTAAGGTTCTTCTTTATAGACAGAAGCTAAAAAAGGGCACCATAGGATGGGGGTGTACTCATCTGGTCATTTCGTTTGTAACTCCACGAAATGTTCATTTGAGATCCCATAAAGAATATCTTCTTGATCGTCTGAGTCCATCTAGCCATGTCCGTCGGTCTGTCGAAATCACGATAGCGGTCGAACGCGTAAAGCCAGACGCTTAAAATTTTACACAGGTACTTAATATTGAAGTAGGTCCTTGAGGATTGCAAATGGGCCATATCGGTTCAGATTTAGATAAAAAAACTGATGGACGAAGTTTCTTCAACTTTGTCAAATTTGCTGATTATGTACATTTGTCAATCCAAACCACTGTACCTTGTTTTAAGTTTTTTTTTCTAAATCTACAATTTTCACAGCCGCCGTTTTTAAGCGGCTGTTTTTTTTTCATTGCTATTTTATTTTATTTTTTGCTTTTTCGATTGTTTTTTCTCGCTCTCCGTCGGTGAAGTTTACGTTTAATTTACGAGTATTTTTATTTAAATGTGTGGATAATTTAGTCGCTTCTTATTGCTTTAAAATGTTCATGCCATGCCGTCTTGCTTATGTTTAAAACATGCAAGTATGTGGCATTCAAATCTGGTCAATCGGACCAACAAAGCGACTTCCATCTGTTGCGTTTTGTTTGTACAAAAAGCCAAGAGTCTTGGACCTGGCGGTTTTGCATGTCCAACACAATCGATAATGGACAACATAAGCCAACCAACCACAAGCATCACAGTCACATAGGCGGTTAAAGTGTATGTCCAAACTGCCTGCCATACATCTTATTTTAGCTACGCCTCAAAGTTATTGCATATTTTATAGGAATCGAATCGACAAATCGAGAAGACAATGCCATTAAAAAAAACTAAATTTAGCGTTTATTAATAGATGCGAAAGTTTACGATTTAAGCAAAATGCCACAAAAAAAAAAGATATACGTGCTAAAGGCTGTTGGCGGAATTATAATCAGAACTTCTGCGATATGGCCCCACGTTTACGATGGGTGTTTCAAAATGAGAAAAAACAAGTAAAAGCGTGCTAAGTTCGGCCGGGCCGAATCTTATATACCCTCCACCATGGATCGCATATGTCGAGTTCTTTTCCCGGCATCTCTTCTTAGGCAAAAAAAGGATATAAGAAAAGATTTGCTGTGCTATTAGAGCGATATCAAGATATGGTCCGGTTTGGACTACAATTAAATTATATGTTGGAGACCTGTGTAAAATGTCAGCCAATTCGAATAAGAATTGCGCCCTTTGTGGGCTCAAGAAGTAAAATAGAGAGATCGATTTATATGGGAGCTATATCAGGCTATAAACCGATTCAGACCATAATAAACACGTATGTTAATGGTCATGAGAGAATCCGTCGTACAAAATTTCAGGCAAATCGGATAATAATTGCGACCTCTACAGGCTCAAGAAGTCAAGATCCCAGATCGGTTTATATGACAGCTATATCAGGTTATGAACCGATTTGAACCTTATTTGGCACAGTTGTTGGATATCATAACAAAATACTACATGCCAAAATTCATTCAAATTGGATAAGAATTGCGCCCTCTAGAGGCTCAAGAAGTCAAGACCCAAGATCGGTTTATATGACAGCTATATCAGGTTATGGACCGATTACAACTATACTTGGCACAGTTGTTGGATATCGTAACAAAACACGTCGTGCAAAATTTCATTCCAATCGGGTAAGAATTGCGCACTCTAGAGGCTCAAGAAGTCAAGACCCAAGATCGGTTTATATGGCAGCTGTATCAGGTTATGGACCGATTTGAACCATACTTGGCACAGTTGTTGGATGTCATAATAAAACACGTCGTGCAAAATTTCATTCCAATCGGATAAGAATTGCGCACTCTAGAGGCTCAAGAAGTCAAGACCCAATATCGGTTTATATGGCAGCTATATCAGGTTATAGACCGATTTGAACCATACTTGGCACAGTTGTTGGATGTCATAACAAAACACGTCGTGCAAAATTTCATCCCAATCGGATAAGAATTGCGCACTCTAGAGGCTCAAGAAGTCAAGACCCAAGATCGGTTTATATGGCAGCTATATCAGGTTATGGACCGATTTGAACCATACTTGGCATAATTGTTGGATATCATAACAAAACACGTCGTGCAAAATTTCATCCCAATCGGATAAGAATTGCGCACTCTAGAGGCTCAAAAAGTCAAGACCCAAGATCGGTTTATATGGCAGCTATATCAAAACATGGACCGATATGGCCCATTTACAATACCAACCGACCTACACTAATAAGAAGTATTTGTGCAAAATTTCAAGCGGCTAGCTTTACTCCTTCGGAAGTTAGCGTGCTTTCGACAGACAGACGGACGGACGGACGGACGGACGGACGGACGGACGGACAGACGGACGGACATGGCTAGATCGACATAAAATTTCACGACGATCAAGAATATATATACTTTATGGGGTCTCAGACGAATATTTCGAGTAGTTACAAACAGAATGACGAAATTAGTATACCCCCCATCTTATGGTGGAGGGTATAAAAACCATTGACTCTATTAAAGGGCAAATATCGATTAATTAGATGGCCGATTAATTGAGTAACTCAGATTATCATTTGTCAATTAATTGATTAACCAAAATGACCCCTTAAATTGGCCAAAGCAAAAACTACCAAGTTCTATAGCTGATGTTAATTTTTATACCCTACACCATAGGATGGGGGTATACTAATTTCGTCATTCTGTTTGTAACACCTCGAAATATGCGTCTAAGACCCCACAAAGTATATATACTCTGGATCGTCGTGGCATTTTAAGTCGAACTAGCCAGTCGAACCAGCTGTCCGCCTGTCCGTCCGTCCGTCCGTCTGTCTGTCGAAAGCACACCAACTTTTGAAGGAGTAAAGCTGGCCAATCCAAGTTTTGCACAAGTACTTCTTTTTGGTGTAGGTCGGTAGGGATTGTAAATGGGCCAAATCGGTCCATGTTTTGATATAGCTGCCATATAAACCGATCTTGGGTCTTGACTTCTTGAGCCTCTAGGGAGCGCAATTCTCGTCCGATTTGATTGAAATTTTGCATATAGTGTTTGGATGTTACTTCCAACAACTGTGCAAAGTATGGTCCTAATGGGTCCATACCCTGATATAGCTGCCATATACACCGATCTTAGGCCTTGACTTCTTGACCCTCTAGAGGGCGCCCCTCTCATCCGATTTGACTGATATTTTGCACATAGTGTTTCGATATCACTTCCAACAACTGTGAGTAGTATGGTTCCAATCGGTCCATAACCTGATATAACTGCCATATAAACCGATTTTGGGTCTTGACTTCTTGAGCCTCTAGATGGCGCAATTCTCATCCGAGTTGACTGAAATTTTGCACATAGAGTGTTTAGATATCACCTTCAATAACTGTGCGAAGTAGGTCCTAATCGGTCCATACCCTGATATAGCTGCCATATAAACCGATCATGGGTCTTGACTTCTTGACCCTATAGAGGGCGCAATTCTCATCCGATTTTACTGAAATTTTGCACATAGTGTTCTGAAATCACTTCTAACAACTGTGAGTAGTATGGTCCCAATCGGTTCATAACTTGATATAGCTGCCATATAAACCGATTTTGGGTCTTGACTTTTTGACCCTCTAGAGGGCGCAATTCTCATCCGATTTGGCTGAAATTTTGCACATAGTGTTTTGATATCACTTCAAACAACTGTGAGAAGTATGGTCCTAATCGGTCTATACCCTGATATAGCTGCCATAAAACCCATCTTGGGTTTTGACCCTCTAGAGGGCGCATTTCTCATCCGAGTTGACTGAAATTTTGCACATAGTGTTTTGCTCTTACTTCCAACAACTATCCAAAGTATGGTCTTAATCGGTCCATAACCTGATATAGCTGCCATATAAACCGATCTTGGGTCTTGATTTCTTGAGCCTCTAGGGAGCGCAGTTTTCATCCGATTTGGCACAAATTTTGTACAACGACTCCTCCCATGGCCTTCAACATACGTGTGTAATATGGTCAGAATCGATCTATAGCTTGATGCAGCTCCCATATGAACCGATCTCCCGATTTCGCTTCTTGAGCCCCGAATCGGACTATAACTTGATATAGCTCCTCCTCCGTCCTTATTCATTTTACTTTGTTTGCCTAAAAACAGATACTGCGCAAAGAACTTGGCGGATGCGATCATGGTGGGGGGTATTTAAGATTCGGCCCGGCCGAACTTAGCACGCTCTTACTGGTTTTTAAATAAAAGAGAAAAATTTTAGAAACAAAAAACCGCCGCCCATAAAAATTCGATATTCTTCATAATGAAGTTGCAGATGTTGTTGTGTCTTAAAGTTATTGTCCACTTGACAGTTATGATTTTTGATTTTTTTTTTCTTTTCTTATTTCATTTCTTATTAATAATGGATATTTTTGGTTCTTTTGTTTTCCCCCCACCCATATGCTGAGCAAGAATTTTTCAAGTTGTTCAGACTTAGTGACTTCGAGAATATTTAAATTAAAATCTCCTCAGATCCTGCTTGTCCAGACGAAAACCCGATATTAAACTATTTGGCTTTCTTTGGCAAAAGTTTAATTGGTCAATAGCATTATTTATTCTAATTAAGTCACATGGGGGGGATTAACATTTAGAAAACATTCCACCGGCACACGCCATTAACAGCCATACGCTGACCAGTTTTAATCGCATAACTGCATTAGAATGCCTGTACCTTAAATCATGGAACCGTGTGATAGAACCACACTCGATTTTATATTCATACTATATGATTGAAAAAGACATAAGAGAAAATTTTTTGATAATTTGAGCTAATTGGTGTGAACATGGATTTTAGTTTTTATAGTTATTGCTGGAATGTCACAAAAAACTGGAAAATGAAAATATTTAAATCTAAAACAAATAAAGAAGCGGGGATTACCCTTACCTCGGGGATTACCCTTATTCACTATTCAACATTTCGGCGACAACGGATCTTTTATGGGCCAAAACCCTAAATCGAGAAATCGGACCATATGGCAGCTATTTCCAATTCGGAACCGATCTAGGCCAAATTAAAGAAAGATGTCCCAAATTTCAGTGAAATCAGATTATAAATGTGGCTTTTATGGGCCTAATGGGGGCTATATCAAGATATAGTCCGATATAGCATATTTTCGAATTTTATCTGCTTATGGACAAATAAAGAATCTGTGCAAAGTTTCCGCTCAATATCTTATTTTTAAAGACTTTACTTTATTTTAATTGGCTATGTCAGAATATTTGTTCCACTAGCCGAACGTAGAATAGCGTTCCAATCGCCTCGATCTTCTGCGCTCATTCTAAAATCTCTGACACCAAGTTTCGAGGTGTCTGCCACCACTTGATCTTTCCATTGGGCTTTTGGTCTTCCCGGTTTGCGTGTACCACCGTGTTTGCCTTCAAATGACTTCTTTGCTGGAGCTTCTTCATCCATTCTGACAACATGACCTAGCCAACGTAGCCATTGTATTTTGATGCGAGTAACGCAATACACGACGCCTGTATTGTCCATTATCGCAAAGTTGTCCATATATGGGTTGCCCAAAAAGTAATTGCGGATTTTTCATATAGTAGGCGTTGACAAATTTTTTCACAGCTTGTGACTCTGTAATTGCATTCTTTCTTCTGTCAGTTATCAGCTGTTCCTTTTAGCTTGCTTTAGAAAAAAAAGGTGTAAAAAAAGTATATTTGATTAAAGTTCATTCTAAGTTTTATTAAAAATGCATTTACTTTCTTTTAAAAAATCCGCAATTACTTTTTGGACGACCCAATAGAACGTGGAGTTCGATATTGATAGTTTTTAGCGCCCATACCCCAAGCCGGATATATTTGCAGACTTTTGCAATAAGAGGTTTAGACGAAAGGTATTTGATATTTGAAAATGAATTTGATATGTTTGATTCGATGTAAAGTCTTGGGCCCTTTATTTAGCGATTTCGCCGAAATTGGGG
>NC_081552.1:236036873-236119373 GCF_963082655.1 Stomoxys calcitrans | reverse complement strand
GTATTTTATTTTTACTTTCAACAACTGTGTAAAATAAGGTTCAAATCGGTTCATAACCTGATATAGCTGTCATATAAACCGATCCGGGATCTTGACTTCTTGACCCCTAGAGGTCGCAATTATTATCCGATATGCCTGAAATTTTGTACGACGGATCCTCTCATGACCATCAAAAAACATGTTTATTATGGTCTGAATCGGTCTATAGCCCGATACAGATCCCATATAAATCGTTCTCTCTATTTTATTTCGTGAGCCCCAATGGGCGCAATTCTTATACGAATTGGCTGAAATTTTACACAGGTCTCCAACATATAATTTAATTGTGGTCCGAACCGGACCATATCTTGATATCGTTTTAATAGCAGAGCAACTCTTTTCTTATATCCTTTTTTGCCTAAGAAGAGATGCCGGGAAAAGAACTCGACAAATGCGATCCATGGTGGAGGGTATATAAGATTCGGCCCGGCCGAACTAAGCACGCTTTTACTTGTTTAGATATAGCTACTGAAAATACCAATATTTTGTTATACACATTTGAACAATGACTTTTGGACTTATTAGTATTTGGTCCGAGTCGGATCATAGTTCGATATAGCTGCTATGGGGCAAAAGATATAAATTTTTCATCGGATTTTGACGAAAGTTGGTTCGCATATATACCGAAAATGATGGGTATCCAAAGTTCGGCCCGGCCCATTTTAACGCCTTTACTTGTTTTTCATTATACCAGGCACGGATGGTGGAAGTTATATCGAAAGTGTTTGTAACAAATGTCTGCTAAAGCGGGTGATACTTAAGACTTCAAAAGCATAAAATTGCAAATTTTTGCCCATGATCACTCCACTAGGGAACAGAGTCAGACAAAGCAAACTTCAAAGCCATGGATTGGTTTATATGGCGACTTCAGCCAAATCTGAACCGATACGGCCCATTAGCAATGCTCAACGACCTGCCGAAAAAGTGATAGCAGCCATGTAAACCGATCCCCTATTTGACATCTTCAGTCCCTGGAGTCCTCAATTTTCACCCGATTCGGCTGAAAATTGGCATACAGACTTCCGTTATTACTTACAACTTCCACGCGAAGAATGTTTTGAATCTGTCTTTAATCTGATGAAATCTCAATTTTAAACCAATTTTGCACGAAAACTCTGTTATGACTTCCATAAGCCGTGTCAAGTATGATCGGAATCGGTCTAAATAGGTATAGGAAATGGTATAGGACCTTAAATAGCGATACACCGATATGAATTCTTGAGGGCATAGAAGCCGCAAACAATTTCGATTTGATTATAACAAAATAATTCAAATACAAACTGACATAATAAGGGTAAATTTTTAGCGGAATCCATGGTGATGGGTAACCGAGGTTCGTCCTGGTCGAATTGAGAATGTTTTTACTTGTTTTTTGTGATATAAACTTTTATAGCACCTATGGTAATTTAATTATAGAACTTCCGTTTATGGTTATGGTTAACAAAAGTTCGTTATTTTTGAAATTTATCAGCAAAGTTGCTATAAAATCATTTCCACATCCTCGAATGACCATTTAACAGCTACCATTTTTCACTGAAGAACCATTCAAAGTAACTGCAAACGGTGCTCAATTAATCACAAATAGTTAATTGGCCATTAGTATGAAGCTGTGTTCCCATCCATTATCCAACCCACCCACGCCGCCATATTTTGCACGCTTCAAATCCAAAATCAATTCAATTCCGGTTATTAACCAAAAAAAAAAAAAAAACAAACATCAAACTAAATTTGAGTACAAATGCATTCAATTCTTAATTGACTTGATTTGATTTATTCAGTTTTGTGCAATGTGGGCGGCCATAAATGTCATAAAGCAAAAAATTGCCATTACTCGATGTTTAGATTTGCTGGACATAATTCATTTCATTAAGAAGCGGAATGCTGTTCAAGTGGCAAATCGATGTCGAAAATCGTGCACACAGATGAATGAGGCTGCTGCAGCAGTGATGTCCACAATTCATTTGTTTTCGAATTTAGAATTTTTTCATCTTTTTTGTTTTCTTCTTGGAGAATAAACAAAAATTCAATTCGAATTTGTTGTTGAATCCTAAAATAAAATGCCATTTCACATAAATAAATTCATCACACAAAAGAGAAAGTTAACCGGAATGGCAAAGTGAACATCCGTTAATTTCATTCTATGATAAAAGCGAATTGTTTTGTATGATTATTGAGGTGAATTGAAATATAAAAGAGTAGGAAAGGAAGATCTAAGTTAAGGAAGATCTAGATTTGTTGGGACAAAAAATTAAAAAAATTTGATTTTTTTAACGAGCACTTAAAATTACAATACATTGACATAAAAATTGCTAATAAAATTTGTTATAATGATTGGAGTGACAATTTTTGCTCTTATAGTCATAAAAGTTTATATCGGACGAAATATATATTATAATAAGTAAAAGCGTGGTAAGGTCGGGCAGGCCGAATCTTATATACCCTCCACCATGGATCGCATTTGTCGACCTTTTGCCACGGTATCCCTTTTTAGGCAAACAAAGGATAAAAGAAAAGAATTGCCATGTTATTGGAACAATATCAAGTTATGGTTCATTTCGGACCATAATTGTACTGAATATTGGAGACCATAGCAGAAGTCATTGTGTAAAATTTCAGTCAAATCTAATATGGATTTCGCCCTTCAGGGGCTAAAAAAGTAAAATAGGAAGATCGTTTTATATGGGAGCTGTATCAAGCTATAGATCGATTCAAACCATATTACAGACGTATGTTGAAGGCCTTTGGAGAAGTCGTTGTACAAAATTTCAACCAACTCGGATTATAATTGTTCTCTTTAGAGGCTCAAGAAGTTAAGATCCCATATCGGTTTATATGGCAGCTATATCAGGTTATAAACCGATTTGTGCCATACTCATCACAGTTGTTGAAAGTCATAAAAAAACACCTCATGCAAAATTTCAGCCAAATCGGATAATAATTGCGCCCTCTAGTGGCTGAAGAAGTCAAGACCCCAGATCGGTTTATATGACAACTATATCAGGTTGTGGACCGATTTGAACCATACTTAGCGTAGTTGTTGAAAGTGATATCAAAATGCTATGTGCAAAATTTCAGTCAAATCAGATACGAATTGCGCCCTCTAGAGTCTCAAGAAGTCAAGACTCCAGATTGGTTTATATGGCAGCTATATCAGGTTATAGACCGATTTCAATCATACTCAGCACAGTTGTTGAAAGTCATAACAAAACACCTCGTGCAAAATTTTAGCCAAATTGGATGGGAATTGCGCCCTCTAGAGGCTCAAGAAGTCAAGACCCCAGATTGGTTTATATGGCAGCTATATCAGGTTATAGACCGATTTCAATCATACTCAGCACAGTTGTTGAAAGTCATAACAAAACACCTCGTGCAAAATTTTAGCCAAATTGGATACGAATTGCGCCCTCTAGAGGCTCAAGAAGTCAAGATCCCAGATCGGTTTATATAGCAGCTATATCAGGTTATAGACCGATTTGAACCATACTTCGCACAGTTGTTGAAGGTGATATCAAAACATTATGTGCAAAATTTCAGTCAAATTGGATAAGAATTGCGCCCTCTAGAGGCCGAAGAAGTCAAGACCCCAGATCGGTTTATATGGAAGCTATATCAAGTTATGGACCAATTTGAACTATTCTTAATGCTGTTGTTAGAAGTCATAACAAACTACCTCATGCAAAATTTCATCCTAATCGGATAAGAATTGCGCCCTCTAGAGGCTCAAGAAGTCAAGACCCCAGATTGGTTTATATGGCAGCTATATCAGGTTATCGACCGATTTCAATCATACTCAGCACAGTTGTTGGAAGTCATAACAAAACACCTCGTGCTAAATTTTAGCCAAATTGGATAGGAATTGCGCCCTCTAGAGGCTTAAGAAGTCAAGATCCCTGATCGGTTTATATGGCAGCTATATCAGGTTATAGACCGATTTCAATCATACTCAGCACAGTTGTTGAAAGTCATAACAAAACACCTCATGCAATATTTTAGCTAAATCGGATAAGAATTCCGCCCTCTAGAGGCTCAAGAAGTCTAGATCCCAGATCGGATTATATGGCAGCTATATCAGATTATAGACCGATTTGAACCATACTTCGCACAGTTGTTGGAAGTGATATCAAAATACTATGTGCAAAATTTCTGTCAAATCAAGGATCGGTTTATATGGCAGCTATATTAAAACATGGACCGATTTGGCCCATTTACAATGCCAACCGAGCTACACCAATAAGAAGTATTTGTGCAAGATTTCAAGCGGCTAGCTCTACTCCTTCAAAAGTTAGCGTGCTTTCGACAGAGAGACAGACGGACGGACGAACATGGCTAGTTCGACTTAAAATGTCACAACGATCAAGAATATATATATACTCTATGGGGTCTTAGACGCATATCTCGAGGAAGTACCCCCATCCTATGGTGGAGGGTATAAAAAGGATATCGAAGAGCCTAAAACAACTCACTGTCCCAAATTTTTGGCAAAACCGGACAATAAATGCACCTTCTATGGGCGCATGACCTTAAATCGAGAGATCTGGCTATATGGCAGCTATGTCCAAATCTGAACCGATCGAGGCCAAATTGTAGAAGAATATCGAAGGACCTTACATGACTCACTGTCCGAAATTTCCGCAAAATCGGATAATAAATGTGGTTTATTTGGGCCTAAGAACCTAAATCGGTGGATCGGTCTATATGGCAGCTACATCCAAATCTGGACCGATCAAAATGGAGAAGGATGTCGAAGGGCCTATGATAACCAACTGTCTCAAGAACATCGGATTATAAATGAGCCTTTTATGGGCCCATAACCTTAAATCGAGAGATCGGTCTATATGGCATCTATATCGAAATCTGAACCGATCTGGGCCAAATTGAAGAAGGATGTCATCTGGCCTCACATAAATTTTGGCAAAATCGTACAATAAATGCGCCTTTAACGGGGCCAAGAACTTCAATCGAGAGATCGGCAGCTAAATGCAAATCTTGACCGATCTAGACCAAATTGCAGAAATATATCGAGGGGCCAAACACAACTCACTGTCCCAAATTTTTGGCAACATCAGACTATAAATGCCCATTTTGTGGGCCCAAAACCTTAAATCGAGATATGAGTCTATATGGTAGCTATATCCAAAACTGGACCGATCTGGACCAACATGGCAAATTCTAACCAGAAAGTGATGGTAAGCCGATCGCCATGCATAACAGTGAGTCAAGCACTTCTGCTTCTAAGAGTTGCAAGCAAAAGGATGTTTTTATGGGTTTTAGTTGAAGTTATCCATAAATGAGACTAAGAGAATACACTGTCATCCAAAAAAAAAAAAAAAAAACGAGCTTACGCTCTAAAATGCATTTTTTTGTATATATTTCATTGATTGATGGATTTTAATCACAAATCACGTGCATACTTAGAATGAGTTTCAAATTTTAGACGTTTTTGCATTAGCTCATTAAAAATTCAAATATCGATGTCATTCATTCGTGGAATAACAATAAAACAATAATCAAATAGTCACATGCCAAAAAATGATTCAAAGTTTGAAAGATATTAAGCAGCAAAGTAAACGCTACCGCTGTTATAAATGGCGATTATAATGTAAGAGAGCACAAATTGATGAAAAAATATTCAATAAAATAAAATAATACAAAATAAAATAAAATAAAATAAAATAAAATAAAATAAAATAAAATAAAATAAAATAAAATAAAATAAAATAAAATAAAATAAAATAAAATAATACAAAATAAAATAAAATAAAATAAAATAAAATAAAATAAAATAAAATAAAATAAAATAAAATAAAATAAAATAAAATAAAATAAAATAAAATAAAATAAAATAAAATAAAATAAAATAAAATAAAATAAAATAAAATAAAATAAAATAAAATAAAATAAAATAAAATAAAATAAAATAAAATAAAATAAAATAAAATAAAATAAAATAAAATAAAATAAAATAAAATAAAATAAAATAAAATAAAATAAAATAAAATAAAATAAAATAAAATAAAATAAAATAAAGTAAAACAAAATAAAATAAAAATAAAAATAAAAAAAATAAAATAAAATAAAAAAAAAGAAAATAAAATAAAATAAAATAAAATAAAATAAAATAAAATAAAATAAAATAAAATAAAATAAAATAAAATAAAATAAAATAAAATAAAATAAAATAAAATAAAATAAAATAAAATAAAATAAAATAAAATAAAATAAAATAAAATAAAATAAAATAAAATAAAATAAAATAAAATAAAATCCAATCCAAGCCCAAAATAAAAAGGAAACCCTCGTATAGCTCCCATATAGACCGATCTCACGATTTTAAATTTTGGCTTATTAAAGGCGCACTTGTTGCCCCATTTCGCTGAAATTTTGCGTTCTTGACTTCTGGAGCCGCTAGAGGGCGCAACTATTATCCGATTTGGCTGAAATATGGCATAAAGTGCATAACTTCTAACATTTGCGCCAAGTATAGTTCAAATCGGTTCATAACCTAATATAGCTCACTTATTATCCGATCTCGGATCGGGAAATCAATCTTCCGATTATACTTCTTGAGCCTCTCAAGGGAGCAATTCTTATCAGATTTGGCTTACATTTTTGGACAACGACTTCTTGAATCGGCCCATAACCTGATATAGCTCCCATATAAACATTTCTCCAAATTTTACTTCTTGAGCCACCGCAGGGCTCAATTCTTATCCGACTTTAATGAAATTTTGAACAAGAAACTCCACTTTGGTCTCCAACTGTCAAGTATTGCCCCAATCGGTTCATTTTTCTCGAAGTCAACGGAATTTAGGATAGTGAGTTAAGTTAAGCCCTTTGACATGCTTCTGCAATACGTCACAGATCGGTCCAGATTTGGTTATAGCTGCCATGTAGACCGATCCTCCGATTTAGAGTCTTAGGCCCATAAAAGCCACATTTATTATACGATTTTGCTGAAATTTGGGACAGTGAGTTATGTTAGGCCCTTCGACATGCTTCGTTAACTTGGCCCAGATCGGTGTAGATTTGGATATAGCTGCCATATAGACCGATCCGCCGATTTAGGGTCTTAGGCTCTTAAAAGCCACATTTATTATCCGATTTTGCTGAAATTTTACACAGAGAGTTGCGTTAGGCTCTTCAACATCCTTTGTCAATTTGACCCAGATCGGTCCAGATTTTGTTATAGCTGCCATATAGACCGATCCTCCGATTTAGGGTCTTAGGCCCATAAAAGCCACATTTATTATCCGATTTTGCTGAAATTTAGGCCAGTGAGTTGTGTTAGGCTCTTCAACATCCTCCTTCAATTTGGCCCAGAACGGTTCAGATTTGGATATAGCTGCCATATAGACCGGTCCTCCGATTTAGGGTCTTAGCCCCATGAAAACCACATTTATTATCTGATTTGCCTGAAATTCGGGACAGTGAGTCCTGTAAGACCCTTCAATATCCTTCGTCAATTGTGCGCAGATGTTAGGCCCTTCGACATTTCTCGTCAATTTGGCTTAGATCGGTCCAGATTTGGTTATAGCTGCCATATAGACCGATCTTCCGATTTTGGGTCTTAGGCCCATAAAAGCCACATTTGTTTTCCGATTTTGCTAAAATTTGGGACCGCGAGTTAAGTTAAGCATTTTGACATACTTCTTCAATATGGCGCACATCCGTCCAGATTTGGATATAGCTGCCATATAGACCGATTTCTCGATTTAAGGTTTTGGGACCATAAAAGGCGCATTTATTTTCCAATATCGCCGGAATTTAGGACAGTGAGTTATATTAAGCCCTTTGAGATACTTCTTCAATATGGCGCAGATCGGTCGAGATTTGGATATAGCTGTCATATAGGCCGATCTCTCGGTTTTAGGGTTTGGAGCCATAAAAGGCGCATTCATTGTCCGATGTCGCCGAGATTCGGGACCGTGCTTTGTGTTAAGCTCTTCGACATTGTTCTGCAACTTAGCTCAAATCGGTCCATATTTAGATATAGCTGCCATATAGACCGATATCTCGATTTAAAGTTTGGCCCCATAAAAGGCGCATTTATAATCCGATTTCATTGAAATTTGGCACAGTGACTTATGTTAGGCTTTTCGACATCCATGTCGTTTATGGTTCAGTTCGGTTTATTTTTAGATATAGCTACTGGACTATTAGTATTTGGTCCAAATCGGAACACATTTCGATATAGCTGCTATGGGACGTCACCGGATTTTGACGAACGTTGGTTTACATATATATACCCGAGGTGTTGGGTATCCAAAGTTCGGCCCGGCCGAACTTAACGCCTTTTTACTTGTTTATGTCATATTTGTAATCTACTGGCGGATACTTTTCATTTGAGTCCAATACAGCCATGGTTGGCTAATATGCCCATTTGGGTGTATTTGGGGGTAGGCGACCACCCATTTCTTGGACCTAATGTTTTTTGCCATCTTTTTGTAATCTACTGCGTAATACTTTTCATTTGCGTCCCATATTGATAGGAACGTCGAATATTTCTGCTTAGAGGAGTTTTTGGGTTGCGGCGGCCCGCTGGGTACTAGGACCCAAAATTTAATATGATATTCATTTTCTAGTCTCTAATTCCTTTCATTTGATACTCATATTGTGCCCATCAGTTCTCTTTTGGTTTTGGGTGGCGTTTTTGGTGCAAGGCGGAGGGTCAGCCACCTATGTTTCCTTTTTTTTTGATTCTACGAAACAAGCAAACATACCGAATCTCATATAGTCATGATGGGTCGTATGTCCATTTGGGGAGTTTTTAGAGAGTGGCGCGACCCTCTACACTTCGATCTGATTTGGACAACCATATCGATCTGATATGGACAACCAATTTTTGGGATTTGGGCCACTTCCTGCGTACTTGGACCCAATTTTTAGTACCATATTTGTATTCTACTCTTCAGTACCTTTCATTTGATATCCATATTGTCTTTATCGGTTCACTTGTGATTTTGGTTGGTATTTTTTAGGGTCACGGGGAGGGTCCGCCCCATTCCGATTTCAACAAATTCTAAAGCATATTTCTTCTTCCTGACCATATTCGTAATTTACTCCCGAATACATTTCCTTTGAGTCCCATATTGTCATGATCGTCAAATAAACCTAGTTTAAGGGGTTTTGGAGCTGGGGCGGCCCCCCCAGGTACTAGGACCCAACTTTTGTTATGAAATTCGTACTCCAATCTTGAATACCTTTCATTTGATACCCATATTGTGCCCATCAGTTCTCTTTTGGTTTTGGGTGTAAGGGGGAAGGCCCGCCCCCTCTTGATATCACAAAATTTTATAGCCTATGTTACCTTCCAGACCAACCTACACAATATGGGAAAATTTCAAGGTAATCGGTTCAGCCGTTTTTGAGGCTATACGGAACAAACAAACATTTCATGCATTCCAGTACTTGCTAATTAATTGGAATTTTTTTCGTAAATATATTTTAGCAAATTAACAAGCCTTTGCTATTTAATTTGGCTTCTGAACCATTCACTTTCTGGCCAAAAGGTATGCGTTCGCGTATTGTGACATGCATTTGCATTCCCAACAAAATTTTCATTATTTGTCACTTTTCAAGTCAACCATCCGCAGGGGACCGGCCGGTCAAGTTTGTTGCTCTATGTTTGTTTTCATAAATACCATGAACCAATTATGCATACCTCATATCTTTTTAATAGTGCAAAAAAACGAACATAGAAAGCCCATATGCAATTTATCTTCCAACACAAGACAAGAGATTTCCTCCCCACCTTTCTGTTGCAGATCTGCAGCTTTAGTTGCCAGAGTCTGGAATGTATTGCATCTGTCCATTTCATCACTGGTTAGAAAAAACATTTGAATACTTGAATGATGGCTTAAGCGATGAAGACCCAAGTGATGTGCTGAAACCACTTTTGTCACTTTGTGCATGTTGTGTGAATGTGTGGCTTGAGTCTACTTTATCTTGACTTTATGGACATTAATTTGATGCATCACAACTCACCCTAAGGTGGAGGAAGAGTCACGTTGTGCTACACATATTTCAGTTAACCACATTGCCAGATCGTATTCAAATGATTCGACAAGTGTTATTCGGCCATAGTTAGCCACATTGTTATACCCTCCACCATAGGATGGGGGTATACTGATTTCGTCATTCTGTTTGTAACATCTCGAAACATGCGTCTAAGACCCCATAAGGTATATATATTCTTGATCGTCGTGACATTTTAAGTCGAACAAGTAAAAGGGTGCTAAGTTTGGCCGGGCCGAATCTTATATACCCTCTATCATGGATTCCATTTGTCGACTTCTTTTCCCGACATCTCTTCTTAAATAAACAAATAAACAGGATAAAACAAAAGATTTGCTCTGCTATTAGAGCGATATCAAGATATGGTCTGGTTCGGACCATAATTAAATCATATGTTTGAGACCTGTGTAAAATGTCAGCCAATTCGAATGAGAATTGCGTCCTTTGGAGGCTCAAGAAGTAAAATAGAAAGATCGATTTATATGGGAGCTGTATCAGGCTATAGACCTATTCAGACAATAATAAACACGAATGAAGAAGTTCATGAGAGAAGTCGTCGTGCAAAATTTCATTCCAATCGGATAAGAATAGCGCCCTCTAGAGGCTCAAGAAGACAAGATCCCAGATCGGTTTATATGGCAGCTATATCAGGTTATGGACCGATTTAAACCATATTTGGCACAGTTGTTGAAAGTCATAACAAAACACCTCATGCAAAATTTCATACAAATCGGATAAGAATTGCGACCTCTAGAGGCCCAAGAAGTCCAAACCCCAGATCGGTTTATATGGCAGCTATATCAGGTTAAGGGCCGATTTACACCGTACTAGACACAGTTCTTAAGCGTCATAACGAAACACCGCATGCAAAATTTCAGCCAAATCGGTTAAGAATTGCGCCCTCTAGAGGCTCAAGAAGTCAAAACCCCAGATCGGTTTATATGGCAGCTATATCAGGTTATACACCGATTCGACGTTATACACCGATTCTATTTGGCACAGTTGTTGGAAGTCATGGCGAAACACGTCGTGCAAAATTTCAGCCAAATCGGATAGGAATTGCGTCCTCTCGAAGCTCAAGAACACAAGTCCCCAGATCGGTTTATATGACAGCTATATCTGGTTATAAACAGATTTGAACCATACTTGGCACAGATGTTGGATACCGTAACGAAATACTTCGTGCAAAATTTCATTCAAATCGGATAAGAATCGCGCCCTCTAGTGGCTCAAGAAGTCAAGATCAAGATCGGTTTATATGGCAGCTATATCAGCTTATGAACCGAATTGAACCATACATGGCGCAGTTGTTGGAAGTCATTACAAAACACCTCATGCAAAATTTTATTCCAATCGAATAAGAATTGCGCCCTTTAGAGGCTCAAGAAGTCAAGACCCCAGATCGGTTTAAATGGCAGCTATATCAGGTTATTGACCGATTTGAACCATACTTGGCACAGTTGTTGGAAGTCATCGCGAAACACGTTGTACAAAATTTAATTCCAATCGGATAAGAAATGCGCCCTCTAGAGGCCCAAGAAGTCAAAACCCATGATCGGTTTATATGGCAGCTATATCAGGTTAAGGACCGATTTACACCGTACTTGACACAGTTCTTAAGCTTCATAACAAAACACCTCATGCAAAATTTTATTCCAATCGGATAAGATTGTGCCCTTTAGAGGCTCAAGAAGTCAAGATCAAGATCGGTTTATATGGTTGCTATATCAGGTTATAAACCGATTTGAACTTTATTTAGCACAGTTGTTGGAAGTCATAGCGAAACACGTCGTGCAAAATTTCAGCCAAATCGGATAAGAATTGCGCCCTCTAGTGGCTCAAGAAGTCAAGATCAAGATCAGTTTATATGGTAGCGATATTAGGTTATGGACTGATTCGATCCCTATTTGGCACAGTAGTTGAAGTCCTAAAAAATACGCCATGCAAAATTTCAGCCAAATCGGATAGGATTTGCGCCCTCTAGAGGCTCAAGAAGTTAACACCCCAAATCGGTTTATATGACAGCTATGTCAGGTTATACACCGATTTACACCGTACTTGGCGCAGTTGTTGGACGTCACAACGAAACACCGCATGGAAAATCTCAGCCAAATCGGATAGGAATTGCGCCCTCTAGAGGCTCAAGAAGTCAAGACCCCAGATCGGTTTATATGACAGCTGTATCAAAACGTGGACCGATATGGCCAATTTACAACCCCAACCGACTTACACTTATAAAAAGTATTTGTGCAAAATTTCAAGCGGATAGCTTTACTCCTGCGAAGGTTAGCGTGCTTTCGACAAACAGACGGGAGGGCGGTCAGTCGGACGGGCATGGCTATATCTCCCTCAAACATAATGACGATCAAGAATATATGTACTTTATGGGGTCTTAGACGAATATTTCGATGAATTACAAATAGAATGACGAAATCAGTATACCTCCATCCTATGGTGGAGGGTATAAAAATTGGGTACCTGGGGGACTGCCCCACACCCAAAACCCCTTAAAATAGGTTTATTTGACAATCATGACAATATGGGACTCAAATGAAAGGTATTCGGTAGTAGATTTCGAATATGGCCAGGAACTAGGAAATGGCTTTATAATTTTTTGATAACGGAAGGGGGCGGACCCTCCACCGTTACCCCAAAAATACCACCCAAAATCAAAATTGGACCGATAACGACAATATGGGCATCAAATGAGAGGTATGCGGGAGTAGATAATGAATCTGGGATACAACTTCATGTCGAAGAATAGGGAGTCTCCTCACCCTCACAAAATGGGCACATTAGCCAATCACGGATATATGGGTCTCGGCCTGTTTGTTCCGTATAGACCGAAAAACGGCAGAACAGATTTTCTCGAAATTTTCGCATATTGTGTAGGTTGGTCTGAAAGGAAACATAGGCTATGTAATTTTCGGTATCGGAAGGGGGACTTACCCTCCCCCTTATGCCAAAAACACAACCCAAAATCAAGTGGACCAATCGGGACAATATAGGTATCAAATGAAAGGTATTGGAGATTAGAATACGAATATGGTATTCAAGTTTGAGTCTAAGTATCCATCGGGCCGCCCCAAACCCAAAACTCCCCCAAACAGACATAGTGGACATTCATTTCAATATGGGGCTCAAATGAAAGGTATTCGAGAGTAGATTTCGAATCTGGCCTACAAAATCAGATCGAAGTATAGGGGGTCCCACCAAAACCCAAAAACACCATTAGACCCATTATGATTATATGATACTTGGCTGAACCGATTTTCTTAGAATTTACAGAGCTTCTATGCGTTTGTCTGGAAGGATACATAGGCTACATAATTTTTAGAAATCGGGTCTAGGCGGACCCTCCCCCTTATCCCGAAAATGTCACCCATATCCGAAAGTGGTCCAATGGGCACAATAAGGGTATCAAATGAAAGGTATTGGAGACCAGAAAACGAATATGGTATTAAAATTTGGGTCCAAGTACCCAGCGGTCCCCCTCCAACCCCAAAACTCCTCTAAAAAGATATATTCGGAGTTCATGTCAATATGGGATTCAAATGAAAAGTATTAGGCAGTAGATTAGATATGTGGCATAAAATATTAGGTCCAAATAGTGGGAGGCCGTCCATCCCCAAATATCCCCAAATGGGCATATCAGCCGACCATGGCTATATGAGACTCAAATGGAAGGTATTAGGCAGTAGATTACGAATATGACATTAAAATTTGCGTTCAAGTCTAGGTGAGGCTTTTCCTCTTAAAGATACCTCAAATGGGTTTTTTGACCCATTTAGATAATATGGGACTCAAATGAAAGGTATTTGAGAGTAGAAAACGAATTTGATATCCAATTTTGAAGCTAAGTGTTTTGGGGTACGCCCTAAACTAATCTTCATTTCCGTTGGGAATAAAGAACGAATGTGATATCTATTGTCAGTTCGGGTGGCCGCCCCAGCCCCAAAACAACCTCCAAATGGTTTATATTTACCAGCCATGGCAATATGGGGCTCAAATTAAAGGGATTTGGAAGTGCAGCACGAATTTGATATCCATATTTAAGTCGAAATGTCTGAGGTGCCATCCCTTCCCTAATGAGAACATTACCACTAGGAACCGAGAAGGGGCAAATTCTCACCCATCAATGAGTGCTTTCCAATTCAAGTTTAAAATCAGTGATAAGGGGCCTTTTTTATAGCCGAGGCTGAAAGGCGTCCCGCAGTGCGACACCTCTTTGGGGAAAATTTTTTAAATGACCATTGGTCATGGCATTGTACCTCGCATATGTCGCCAACATTAAGAGGGGATAAACACCGCTTTGTCCGATGTTTTCGCCCGGAATTCGAAAGCGTCCAGCGTCATAGGCCACAATGGCACGAATTCGATATCCGCGTTCAGGGCGAAGTTTAACCACCGTAAAAAGATATTAGAGAGTTAAAGAAGGCGCAGCGGAGCGGGCCTGGTTCGGCAGTAAAGTGTATATATTCTGGATCGTCGAAAGGCGAAACCAAGTAAAGTCAAGTGGTGGACCCGTGAGCTGGAAACAATGCGGCGGAACGTCAGGCGTCTGAGGAAGCGATTCCAAAGAGCCAGAAGTTCCAATGCTGAGGATCTTGTCTCACGCCGAAACGACCACCTTAGCAATTTGAGGACGTACAAGCAACTGTTGATTAGGAGCAAGGAAGATCACTTTAGGAGATTTGTACAGGACAACAGAGATGATCCATGGGGTAAGGTATACCGCGTGTGCCGGCGCGGTAGGCAACAGGGTTCTAGTCAGGGTGACCTAGGCGGTTTTAGAGTGGGGGACAATGTGTTGACTTCTTGGAACGAGTGTGCTAGGGTGTTAATAAGAACGTTCTTTCCCGATGCGGATGAGCACGAACAGGCTCCCAGTGTGGAGATGATCGTGCCTGCTCCAAGTCTGGAAAGGGTCGAGATAGTGGACAGCATTTGCCGGCTTAGAAGCGGGAGGTCACTTGGCATGGACGGTATGACTGGACAGATGTGTAAAAGCATCTGGAAGGCTATACCTGACCATATCGAGTTGATCCTCACACGATGTGTCGAAGCATGTTATTTCCCTCGTGCGTGGAAATGTGCTCGAGTCGTAGTCCTTCTGAAATCACCCGATCGAATGAGGAGCAACCCAAAATCGTATCGGGGCATCAGTCTCCCCCCCGTGCTTGCAAAAGTATTGGAGAGGATAATGGTGACAAGATTTAGGGAGGGCTACGAGGAGGGCACTTCTCCGTACCAGTTCGGCTTTCGGGAGGAAAAGAGCACTGTGGATGCCTGGATCCACGTGCAGAACTGTGTGTGAGAATCGAGCGCCATATATGCCCTTGGCATATTTGTTGATTTCAAAGGCGCGTTTGATTACCTTTCATGGCGTAGTGTACTCACGATGTTAGGCGAAATAGGTTGTCGGGAACTTTCTCTCTGGTGTAGTTACTTCTATGATAGAAGAGCTTGTGTGGTTGGTGCTAGCGATACGGTTTGGAAGGATATCCAGCGTGGCTGCCCTCAGGGCTCCATCTGTGCTCCATATATATGGAACCTCATGATGGATCCCCTGCTGGGACGTCTCGCTGAGTTCTTCAAAATCAGCGCATATGCGGATGACCTGCTCATCCTGGTTGAAGGATATTCCAGACTTGCTCTGGAAACTCGCGGTGAGCTTGCCATGGACATTGTGCGCGAATGGAGCGATCGTGTTGGTGTTGACGTCGCGGAGGACAAAACCGTGACAATCTTACTCAAGGGCATCTTATCGCGGAATCGTCCACCCACGATTCGATCTGGTACAGCTAGCATCAGGAATGTAGCACTCGTTAAATATCTGGGAGTGACTGTTTCGGAGAGAATGGATATCCTGGTCCATTTGGATCGGGTGAAGGAGAAGATGACTGGAGTAGCCGGTATTGTTAAGCGTGTTCTGAGAAGCGATATGGCACGGAATTGCTGCGACTGTCTTAGGACGAAAGAAGATCCTCTCTTGTCAGAGGGTGATAATGCTGGCTTGCATGCTTGTGTGTAGGACTGTTTCGACAGATGCACTACAGATATTGCTTGGCGCACTCCCGCTTGATTTACTTGTGATTTACATGGCCGTTCTGTATAGTGTGAAAAAGGGTTGGCTCAACGCTTCCGAGCTTGCAGATGAGGCGGCTCAAGGCACTCCTTTTGGAGCGTCTTGATGATAGGTGGAGGACTAGATGGACGAACAGCGAAAATGGTCGGGTGAATTATGAATTTATTCGTGACGCGACGTTCGTACGAGACCGCCCGGACTTTGGCTTCGGCCTTAGTCTGGGCTTCATACTGACGGGACATGGTTCCTTTTATAGCGCTTTTTAGCATCAGAGGAATTTGTCCACGACTGAATTGTGCGACTGTGGGAGACATGAGGACTGGAGGCATGTTTTGACAGAATGCCCGTACTACGCAGACATTAGAGATCTAGGCGCGATGGCGATAAGCGAGGCGGTGAGGGATTACAGTAGGGCCCTTGAGGACAGGACGATTGTTGCAAGGCTGGCCACCTTTTCCCGGGAAGTATTTCTTAGGAGGCGGACTAGACTTAGTTGAGGGATGAATACACGCTAGTTATCCATAACGAGGTGTTGCTGTGCTGGCGCGACTGTGTAATTTGGTGCTGCACATGACGTGGCCACCTGCCTTGCCCATGTTGATGCAGCGGTGTTTGCCCATTGTTGGTTCTCTTAGCTGTTGTGGTTGTGTTCGGTCACCAGTGAGGGTGGCCGCGTTGATTGTAAAGTCCCATGTTGATGCTGATATATGTGGCGTAGCCCGTGAGGGCTGCCGCATACTACTGCATACTTTTGTATGCTGCCTTGAGGTCGGCTTAGGGCGATTTTTATCAGCTTTCAACCTGCTGCCGTGACTCATAGATCGGAAGGAGATTTAGTTAGTGCTCCGCTCCTAAACAAGGAAGTGAACACGTCCATATACGTGGGATCAAATTGGTAGTCATGTGTGGGTTACCACATGTGGGGGCGTTGGTAGACGCATTGTATTCGCCCTTGGGCCTCGCAGGTTTGGCCGTGATGGCAGGTATCTGCGTAAAACTCAACATTCGTGTCCGTCCGTCTGTCTGACGATAGCACGCTTACTTTCGAAGGAGTAAAGCTAGCGGCTTGAATTTTTGCACAAATACCTCATATTAGTGTAGGTCGGTTAGGATTGTAAATGGGCCAAATCGGTCCATGTTTTGATTTAGCTGCCATATAAACCGATCTTGGGTCTTGACTTATTTAACCTCTAGAGGGCGAAATTCTCGTTCCATTTGACTGTAATTTTGCACACGGTGTTTTGGTATCACTTTCAACATTTGTGAGAAGAATGGTCCAAATCGGTCCATAACCTGATGAAACTGCCATATAAACCGATCTTGGGTCTTGATTTTTTTGACCCGCTAGAGGGCGCAATTCTTATCCGATTTGGCTGTAATTTTGCACGTGGTGTTTTGATATTACTTTCAACATTTGTGCGAAGTATGGTCCAAATCGGTACATAACCTGATATAGCTGCCATATAAACCTATCTTGGGTCTTGACTTCTTGACCCACTAGAGGGCGCAATTCTCACCCGAATTGGCTGAAATTTTGTATGAGGTGTTTTGATATGACTTCCGAAAAGTTTAATGAGTATGGCGCAAATCAGTATATAACCTGATATAGCTGCCATATAAACCGATCTTGGGTATTGACTTCTTGACCCACTAGAGGGCTCAATTCTCACCCGAATTGGCTGAAATTTTGTCTGAGATGTTTTGATGTGACTTCCGAAAACATTGATGAGTATGGCGCAAATGGGAACATAACCTGATATAGCTGCCATATAAACTGATCTGGTATCTTGACTTCTTGAGCCTCGAGAGAGAGAGAGCAATTATAATCCGATTTGATGAAATATTGTGCAACGGCTTCTCCCATGGCCTTCAACATACGTACGCAATATGGTCTGAATTGATCTATAGCTTGATATAGCTCCCATATAAACCGATCTCCCGATTTTGTTTCTTGAGCCGATAAATCGGACTATATCTTGATAAAGCTCCTCCTCCTCCTCCTCGCCCTCCTGCTTGTCCTCCTCCTTTAACTCCTCCTCGTCCTCCTCCTCGTCCTCCTCCTTGTACTCCTACTCCTCCACCGTCCTTATTTATTATTCTTTGTTTGCCTCAAAAGAGATACTGCGCAAAGAATTCGTCACATGCGATCCATCGTGGAGGGTATATAAGATTCGGCCCGGTCGAACTTAGCACTTACTTGTTTTAGAATATCTGCTTAACAATGACCACAACATACTATGACTTGGTTTTTCTTTTTGTGTTTTTTGTTATTAATTTGTTTATTTATTTGTTATCTCATATTGTAGCTGTTGCTGATATCCAGCATCACTCCAGCCACTTAATTATAAGACCCACTATGCGAAGCCCTCAAAAGGTGACGACCATAAAGAAGCAGCAGCAGCAACAGCAGCAGCAACAGCAGCAGCTGGGCTCCAAATAGTAATAGGCGGAAATTAACATAGTGGGGCTTAGGCCAGTCATTTTTTTGTTTGGGGTGTTTGAAAAAAAAAAAGAAACTAAGCTCTTATAAAGCAATTTGAAATATAACTCCAAGTTGCTTAGTGCTAAAGAACAAGAGTAGAACAAGTATATTGGGACGAGTTATGTATGAATTATTTATTGGGAAAGTTGTTGAATGTAAGCATATCATTGAAATACCAAACTGGAAGCGGTCTTGCGAAAAGGAATGATGGAATTATGTATAGAGTAAGTAATGGCTTATGCCCATGGACTATTTTTCATACACAAATTCGTTTGAGACAAGCAATTCATTAAAACTCATTAAATTGTTATTTAAGAATAAAACTGCAAAGATTAAAATTTCGATATTCTTGAAGGGAATTAATAATTCAGTATGAGATTAAGTATCCAAAAATGTTAAGCCTAGAGTAGCAAGCAGTTAAACAAATCAAAAAAACTATTGAGCTGAATTACAACCAAACTAGTAAAAAGGCGTTAGGTTCGACCGAACCGAACTATGGATACCCACCACCTCGGGTATATATGTAAACCACCTTTCATCAAAATCCGGTGAAAATTGCATACCTTATGTCCCATAGCAGTTATATCGAAATATGATCCGATTTGGACCACATACTAACAAGTACAAGTCATTAGGCAAAGTTGCAGAAAAATGTCGAAGAGCCTAACACAACGCACTGTCCCAAATTTCGGCAAAATCGGAAAATAAATGCGCCTTTTATGGGCCTACAACTTTATATCGGGAGAGCGGTCTATATTTCGGCGACATCGGACACTAAATGCGCCTTTTATGGCCCACAAACCTAAAACCGAGAGATCGGTCTATATGGCAGCTATATCCAAGTCGGAACCGATCTGTGCCATATTGCAGAAGTATATTAAGGGGCTTAACTTAACTGACTGTCCCAAATTTCGGCGACATCGGACAATAAATGCGCATTTTATGGGCCAAAACCTTGAATCGAGAGACCGGTCTATATGGCAGCTATATCCAAATCTGAAACGATCAGGGCCAAATTAGAGAAAGATGTCGATGGGTCTAAGACAACTCACTGTTCCAAATTTCAGCAAAATCGGATAATAAATGTGACTTTTATGGGCCTAAGAAGCTAAATCTGAGGATCGGTATATGTGGCAGCTATATCCAAATCTAGACCGATCTAGCCAAATTGACGAAGGATGTCGGAGGGCCTAAGGCAACTCACTGTTCCAAATTTCGGCGACATCGGACAATAAATAAGCCTTTTATGGGCCTAAAAACCTAAATCTGAGGTTCGGTCTATATGGCAGCTATATCCAAACCTAGACCGATCTCAGCCAAATTGACGAAGGATGTCGAAGGGCCTAGGACAACTCACTGTCCCAAATTTTAGCAAAATCGGATAATAAATGTGGCTTTTAGGGGCCTAAAACCTTAAATCGGAGGATGGGTCTATATGGCAGCTATATCCAAATCTGGACCGATCTCAGCCAAATTGACGAAGGATGTCGAAGGACCTAACACAATTCACTCCCACAAATTTCAGCATAATCGGATAATATATGTGGCTTTTAGGGGCCTAAAACCTTAAATCAGAGGATGGGTCTATATGGCAGTTATATCCAAATCTGAAACGATCAGAGCCAAATTAAAGAAAGATGTCGATGGACCTAAGACAACTCACTGTCCCAAATTTCAGCAAAACCGAACAATAAATGTGGCCTTTAGGGGCCTGTAACCCTTAATGGGAGGATCGGTCTATATGGCAGCTATATCCAATCTGGACCGATCTGAGCCAAATTGACGAAGTATGTCGAAGGGCCTAAGATAACTCACTCCCCCAATTTCAGCAAAATCGGATAATAAATGTGGCTTTTATGGGCCTAAGGACCTAAATCTGAGGATAGGTCTATATGGCAACTATATTTATATCCAACTCTGAACCGATCTGGGCCAAATTGACGAAGGATGTTGGGGGGCCTAACACAACTCTATGTCCCAAATTTCAGCGAAATGGGATAATAGATGTGGCTTTTATGGGCCTAAGACCCTAAATCGAGAGATCGGTCCATATGGGGGCTATATCAAGATATACTCCGATATAGCCCATTCTCGAACTTAACCTGCTTATGAACAAAAAAAAAAGGATCTGTGCAAAATTTCAGCTCAATATCTCTATTTTTAAAGACTATAGCCTGATTTAAACAGACAGACGGACAGGCGGACGGACAGACATGGCTAGATCGTCTTAGATTTTTACGCTGATCAAGAATATATATACTTTATAGGGTCGGAAATGGATATTTCGATGTGTTGCAAACGGAATGACAAAATGAATATACCCATCCTTTGGTGGTGGGTATAAAAAAGCCTTCCTGCCAAATTTCAAGAGAGTCGGTTAACAAATGACTATTTTATTGCTGTATTACTGCGAATCGGACGAACATATATATGGGAGCTATATCCAAATCTGAACCGATTTCCATGCAATTCACCGCTAGTTTCGGGGGTCATAAGAAAATCCTTTCTGCCAAATTTCCAGAGAATCGGTTAACAAATGACCATTTTATTGCTGTATTTCTACAAATTGGACGAACATATATATGGAAGCTATATTCAAATCCGAACCGATTTCTATGCAATTCACTATCAGTATCGGGAGTCATAAGAAAATCCTTCCTGCCAAATTTCGAGAGAATCAGTTAACAAATGACCATTTTATTGCAGTATTACTGCAAATCGGGAGAACATATATATTTAAGCTATATCCAAATCTGAACCGATTTCCATGAAATTCACCACTAGTATCGGGAGTCATAAGAAAATCCTTCCTGCCAAATTTCGAGAAAATCGGTTAAGCAATGACCATTTTATTGCTGTATTTCTACAAATCGGACGAACATATATATGTAAGCTATATCCAAATCTGAACCGATTTCTACGAAATTCACCACCAATATCGAGGGTCATAAGAAAATCCTTCCTGCCAAATTTCGGGAGAATCGGGTTACAAATGACCATTTCATAGATGTATTTCTGCAAATCGGACGAACATATATATGGGAGCTATATCCAAATCTGAACCGATTTCCATGAAATTCACCAGTAATGACAAGAGTCAGAAGAAAATCCTTCCTGCCAAATTTCGAGAAAATCGGTTAACAAATGACCATTTTATTGCTGTATTAATGCAAATCGGATGAACATATATATTTAAGCTATATCCAAATCTGAACCCATTTCTATGAAATTCACCACTAATATCAGGAGTCATGAGAAAATCCTTCCTGCCAAATTTCGAGAGAATCAGTCAACAAATGACCATTTTATTGCTGTATTAATGCAAATCGGATGAACATATATATGGGAGCTATATCCAAATCTGAACCGATTTCCATGAAATTCACCAGAATGACAAGAGTCAGAAGAAAATCCTTCTTGCCACATTTCCAGAGAATCGGTTAATAAATGACTATTTTATTGCAGTATTACTGCAAATCGGGAGAACATATATATGTAAGCTATATCCAAATCTGAACCGATTTCCATGAAATTCACCACTAATATCGAGGTTCATAAGAAAATCCTTTCTGCCAAATTTCGAGAGAATCGGTTAACAAATGACCATTTTAATGCAGTATTTTTGCAAATCGGACGAACACATATATGGAAGCTATATCCCAATCTAAACCGATTTCCATGTAATTCACCGCTAGTATCGGGAGTCATGAGATAATCCTTTCTGTCAAATTTCGAGAAATTCGGTTAACAAATGACTATTTTATTGCAGTATTACTGCAAATCGGACGAACATATATATGGAAGCTATATCCAAATCTTAACCGATTTCTATGAAATTCACCACTTATTTCGAGGGTCATAAGAAAATCCTTACTGCCAAATTTCGAGAGAATCGGTTAACAAATGACCATCTTATTGCTATATTACTGTAAATCGGAGGAACATCTATATGGAAGCTATATCCAAATCTGAACGGATTTCTATGCAAATCACCACCAGTATCGGGAGTCATAAGAAAAACCTTCCTGCCAAATTTCGAGAGAATCGGTTGACAAATGACCATTTTATTGCAGTGTTACTGCAAATCGGACGAATATATATATGGGAGCTATATCCAAATCTTAACCGATTTCTATGAAATTCATCAATAATATCGGGAGTCATAAGTAAATCCTTTTTGCCAAATTTCGAGAGAATCGGTTAAGAAATGACCATTGTATTGCTGTATTTCTACAAATCGGACGAACATGGGAACTATATCCAAATCTGAACCGATTTCTACGAAATTCACCACCAATATCGAGGGTCATAAGAAAATCCTTCCTGCCAAATTTCGGGAGAATCGGGTTACAAATGACCATTTCATAGATGTATTTCTGCAAATCGGATGAATATATATATGGGAGCTATATCCAAATCTGAACCGATTTTTTCCAATTTCAAGAGGCTTCGTCTCTAGGCCGAAAAACATGCCCATATCAAATTTGAAGACGATCGGATGAAAATTGCGACCTGTTCTTTGTACACAAAATAACATGAACAGACAGACAGACGGACAGACAGACGGACAGACAGACGGACAGACGGACAGACGGACAGACGGACAGACGGACAGACAGACAGACAGACAGACAGACGGACAGACAGACAGACAGACGGACAGACAGACGGACAGACAGACAGACAGACGGACAGACAGACGGACAGACAGACGGACAGACAGACGGACAGACAGACGGACAGACAGACAGACGGACAGACAGACGGACAGACAGACGGACAGACAGACGGACAGACAGACAGACAGACAGACGGACAGACAGACGGACAGACAGACGGGCAGACTAACGGACAGACAGTCGGACACAGCTAAATCGAATCAGAAAGTGATTCTGAGTCGATCGGTATACTTATCAATGGGTCTATCTCTCTTCCTTTTGGGTGTTACAAACAAATTCACTAAGTTATAATACCCTGTACCACAGTAGTGGTGTAGGGTATAAAAGGTCTTGCATCAAATTGAGTGTCGTCTTCAAAGCTGCTGTGATGCACAAACACGTCATTCTTTGGGTACAACACAGTGTTAAACAGTGGGTGGACCTAAAGTAGGCCTCTAAGAGTGCCGGTAAACTTTCTCCCAACCCTTGTAGCCAAGTTATTCGGATACGCAAGCACTTTTACATCAAATTTTGCTAGAGATGATAATGTCGCATACCTAATCTCTGCATCGCTCTTTCAATCAGTTCTTCAACTCCATTTTGCTACAGATCATCTTTTTTTAATGATTTCTTGTCAATAGTTGTCACTTTTACGATTGTCATAAATATCTATTAGCGTGAGTGTGGGATCGAATGTTGCGTCTTACAAAGGATTTTATGCAACATTGCCATATATTTGTGTTCGTTCACCTATTTCGATAAGAATCTAATCGAAATAGGCCATACGACATTATTTTTTTATGATTTTCTTATCCAAAGTCCGTTGTCTTCGAGGCAATAAAAAGTTTTAAACACTTAATCTAAATTAGTCACAATAGCGAATATTCTGTTAGGAACATAAATATGCCTATTTTGTGAGATATTGCCAAATTTAGCAATGCGAGCAGACTTGTCAATATTTTCGATATGTATGACGCATAGAGAACAGATGGTTATGTTGTCACACTCTCCAAATTTGGAGGAATTTAATTTTATAGAATGGTAACAAGCTAAAATCATATCCAATCACATTTGAATGGACATGACAAGCAACAGTCTTTCATACAGTTTTTGAAATTTGAACAAGTAAAAGCGTGCTAACACACCACCATGGATTCTGCTAAAATATGGGAGCTATATCACGTTATAGACCGATTTGAACCGTACTACGCACAGTTATTGGCAGTTGTAACAGGGCACTATGTGCAAAATTTCAACTAAATCGTTCAAAAATTGAGGCTTGTTAGGGCTCAAGAAATCAAATCGGTTTATACAGGAATGACTAGCCGAACGAAGCCCGCTCCGTTGCGCCTTCTTTAACTCTCCAATATCTTTTTAGAGTTGGGGCACTTCGCCCTGAATGTGAATATCGAATTCGTGCCACTGTAGCTTATGTCCGCCTAAGACGCAGAACGCCTGCGGTCAAATCCTGGTGATAACATCGGACAAAATTTAAGGAGGTAGTGATCCCCTCTTAATTCTCCCCAAAGAGATGTCGCACTGCGGCACGCCATTCGGACTCGCCTATAAAAAGAGACCCTTATCATTGGGTTTAAACTTGCATTGGAAATCTTTCATTGATGTTTGAGACGTTTGATTTTGGGTAGTATTTTTGGGTAACTGGGGAGGGTCCGCCCCTACCGAAATCAACAAATTATAAAGTCTATTTCTCCTTCCTGGTCAAATTCGCAATCTACTCAAGAATACCTTTCATTTGAGTCCCATATTGTCATGATCGTTCAAAAAACCTATTTTAGGGGGTTTTGGGGTTGGGACGGCCCCCCAATTACTTTGACCCAATTTTTAATGTGATATTTGTACTCTACTCTTCAATCCCTTTCATTTGAGTCCCATGTTGTCCCGATCGATCCACTTTTATTTTTGGGTAGTACTTTTGGGGTAAGGGGGAGGGTCCCCCCCCCCCTTCCGATATCAAAAAATTACATAGCCTATGTTTCCTTCCAGACCCACCTACCCAAACACATGCAAAAATTTTTGCAAAATCGGATATTAAAGCGGCTTCCAGGTAATCAAGAAGACAAATCGAGAGATGGGTTTATATGGGAGCTATCTGAACCGAAATGGCCCAGTTGCAATCCTCAAGATTCGGGGATTATAAGATTCGGCCTGGCCTGGCGTATCTTGAAGGCCATGGGAAAAGCCGTTGGACACCCAAATCGGATAAGAAATAAGCAATCTAGAGCCTCAAGAAGTCAAGATGCTAAATCGGTTTATATGGCAGCTCTATTAGATTAGGGACCGATTTGAACCATACATAGCACTGTTGGGAGTCATAACGTTTCAGCCAAATCGAATAAAAAGTGCGCCCTCTAGAGGCTCAAAAAGTCAAGATCCAAGATCGGTTTATATGGCAGGTATATCAGGCTATGGACTGATTTAAACCGTATTTGGCACTGAAGTCATAACAAAACACGCCATGCCAAATTTCAGCTAAATGGGATAAGAATTGCGCCCTCTAGAGGCCGAAGAAGTCAAGATTTAAGATCGGTTTACATAGCAGCTTTATCAGGTTATGGAGCGATTTGAACTATGCTTATCACAGTTGTTGGAAGTCATAACGACACATCTCATGCAAAATTTCAGCCAAATCGGATAAAAAGTACGCCCTCTAGTGACTTAAGAACTCAAGACAGCTATATCAGGTTATGGACCGATTTGAACCACATTTAGCACTGTTATTGGAAACATCTCATGGAAAATTTCAGACAAATTTGTTAAAAACTGCGACCTCTAGTGGCTCAAGAAGTCAAATTGCAAGATCGGTGTATATGGCAGCTATATCAAAATATGGACCGATATGACCCATTTGCAATCCCATCCAACCTAAACTAATAAGAAGTTTTTTTGCAAAATTTCAAATGGCTAACTTTACTCCTTCGAATGTTAGCGCGTTTTTGACAGACGGACGGACGGACGGACACGGCTAGGTCGATTTAAAATGTCATGAAGATAATGAATATATAGACTTATAAACAGAATGGCAAAACTAGTATACCCCCATTCTATGGTGGAGGGTATAAAAAGGAATGTATCTCCTAAACTAAGCGTCCTTGAGGGAAATGGGCCTTCACTCCATCAAAAAATTCAAAATGTTATCGAAAAGCCACCAAAAATCTATTTTTCGCTTGAAAACTTTAAAACGGCTGTATTTCCTAAACTATGCGTCCTAGAGAGAAATGCGCCATAATCCGTGACTCCTTCAAAAAATCCAAAAATTCATTGAAAAAATTAACAAAAATCTAATTTTGCCATTTGAAAACTTTTAAAAGGCTATATCTCCTAAACTATGCGTTCTAGAAGGAAATGGGCCCTAACATGTGGACCAAAAGTCATAACCAAAAAGTTTCAAATTTCACCGAAGATTCCACAGAATCCAATTTTCACTTGAAAACTCTAAAATGGCTGTATGTACTAAACTAAGTGTCCCAGGGGGAAATGGGTCAATTATGGTTACTCCCTCAAATAATTAAAATTTTATCGACAAACCATCTATAATGGAATTTTCATTTTGAAAACTGTAAAAAAGAAGACTGTATCTCCAAAGGCTATCTCTCCATATAGTGACTCCATTTAGAATTCAAAATTCTATCGAAAATCCATCAAAAATGGAATTTTCACTTTGAAATCTTAAAAAAGGCTCTTTCTGGTGAACTACTCGCCCTAGAGAGAAATGGGTCTTAATTGGTGACACTATGAAAAAAAATCAAAATTTGTAAAATTTTTGTTTGTTTCTGTTTCGAGACGAGTTCAATGATCGGAGATGCATATGGAAAAGGAAAGCCAAAGATAGCAACACACACCAACCACTATGGGACGCGTTTCGTCTTTGATTAGAAGACTTTTCAACCATATTAGGTGTGATGGCTTCAAGGACCGTGCATTGGTATGTTGTATTTGAATCGTATTAATAGCGAAAACGTATCTATGACACAATTCCCACATTAACCACGCTCGACAACCCTATCTATTAGCTGTACTTTTTCCCAATGCATGTATTTTTGTCTAATGACAGACATTCTATCTGTAACAAATTACAATTCTTCCGTACTACACATGATTTTGTTCATCTGTTGGAAGTTGTATTGATGGCTTCGAACGCTAAGACGACGGCTCCGTGTGCCCAGGTTCGAATTTCATTGAAAATCCAATAAAAATGTAAAGTTCAGTTGGAAGACCTAAAATGACTGTATCTCCTAAACTAAGCGTCCTAGAGGGAAATGGGCCTTAATTCATGACACCATCAAAAAATTCAAAATTTCTTTCAAAGTCCATTAGAAATCGAAATTTCAGTTGGAAAACTTAAAATGGCTGTATCTCCTAAACTAAGCGTCCCAGAGGGACTCTTGACTTAATCAAAAAATTCAAAATTTCTTTGAAAGTCCATTAGAAATCGAAATTTCAGTTGGAAAACTTAAAATGGCTGTATCTCCTAAACTAAGCGTCCTAGAGGGAAATGGGCCTTTATTCGTGACACCATCAAAAAATTCAAAATTCCATTGAAAGTCCATTAGAAACCGAAATTTCAGTTGGAAAACTTAAAATGGCTGTATCTCCTTAACTAAGCGTCCTAGAGGGAAATGGGCCTTAATACGTGACACCATCAAAAAATTCAAAATTTCATTGGATATCCATTAGAAATCGAAATTTCAGTTGGAAAACTTAAAATGACTGTATCTCTTTATCTATGCGTCCCAGAGGGACTCTTGACTCAATCAAAAAATTTAAAATTTCATTGAAGTCCATTAGAAGTCGAAATTTCAGTTGGAAAACTTAAAATGGCTGTATCTCCTTAACTATGCGTCCTAGAGGAAAATGGGCTTTAATTCGCCTTGATTCGTGACACCATCAAAAAGTTCAAAATTTCATTGAAAGTCCATTAGCAATCAAAATTTCAGTTGGAAAACTTAAGATGGGTGTATCTCCTAAACTATGCGTCCTAGAGGGAAATGGGCCTTAATTCGTGACACCATCAAAAAATTCAAAATTTCATTGAAAGTCCATTAGAAATCGAAATTTCAGTTGGAAAACTTGAAATGGCTGTATCTCCTAAACTAAGCGTCCTAGAGGGAAACAGGCCTTAATTCGTGACACCATCAAAAATTTCAAAATTTCATTGAAAGTCCATTAGAAATCGAAATAATTTCAGTTGGAAAACTTGAAATGGCTGTATCTCCTAAACTAAGCGTCCTAGAGGGAAACGGGCCTTAATTCGTGACACCATCAAAAATTTCAAAATTTCATTGAAAGTCCATTAGAAATCGAAATTTCAGTTGGAAAACTTTAAATGGCTGTACCTTTAACACTATGCGTCCTAGAGGAAAATCGGCCTTTATTCGTGACACCACCAAATCAAATCGGTCAAAGTCTTGTTTTCACTTTAAAATCTTTGAGAATTGCAGTATCACCGAAACAATGCATCTTAAAGGTAAATTCGTGACTGCATCAAAAAACTCAAAACTTTATTGAAAATCTATCAAGAATTCTGATTTAACATTAAATTCCCAGCTGAGTTTATGTCTAATAAATAGCTCTGCATACTTTGTTTTTATATATATCGACAAAGTTTTGGGCAATCAAAAATTTGGACTACTAAACTTTTATCATAAAAAAATCATTCAAAACTACGATCACATTTTGCTAGTGCCAAAGTTTTTCATCAATCTTGCAAGCAAAATTTTGTCATTTATATTCATAGTGCCAATAAAATCATAAATTTATGACAGACCTTCAAAGGCACTATGATTTATTAGCCTAAGCCATTGTATGGTATGGTATTGTATATGCCATGCTTTGCCATGGCATTTTATCACACCAAAATCTTACCAATCACCATGTATCTCATCTGCTTTTAATTTTAATATCACCCTCATATTGTGAATATTTTCCCTATTCACGGCTATGAGTTTTTGCTAATACATTGCTAATGAGTCAACTAACTAACCGCACTTAGCGAAAAAGTCCCAAAACCCAAAATTTACATAAAAATTTGCAAACAGATAGAAAGAAACCCACAGCAACAATTTCCTCAAATATGTATCTTAAGAACCCAGCACTTGAGCATCTCTTAAGGGAAGTGTTAAAATGATTTTTACTCTCCTTCACAAGTCAAAAATGTTGTTTAATTGCATACCATCTTCTTATACTTTGCCAGGCTGTGATTGAAAGCTGCAAAATTATTTCATTGCTCTTAATAGCAGCTGCTCGATTTCATAAGCAGCCTCGCGATTCTGACAAAGCTAACGAATGCTTGATAAAATTGTTATTGTGTTTTTTTTTTATCTAATTCGCGATTAAATATTTTTCTCAGCTGTTGTGGGTTTTTTCGATTTGATTTTTGTCTTTTTTTTTTTCTTCTTTTTTGCTTTACTTGATATCGTGCCTGTTTATGATAGATTCAGATTTTAAAAGTTTAATTAAGCAAATTAATTGAAGTCAATATTTTATGTTCGTGGTCACTCTTATAAAAATCTATAAATATTGACAGTAAATTGCTTATCGTTTGTAAACAAAAGAACATCTACATAGAGAAAAAAAAAAAATAAACGGATCTGAAATATATACGACACAGATGTCGAAAAGCCTAACATAAGTCACTGTGTCAAATTTCAGTGAAATCGGATTATAAATGCGCCTTTTATGGGGCCAAGACTTTAAATCGGGATATCGGTCTACATGGCAGCTATATCCAAATCTGGACGGATCTGGGCCAAGTTGCAGAAAAATGTCGAAGAGCCTAACAAAACACACTGTCCCAAATTTCGGCGAAATCGGATAATAAATGCGCCTTTTATGGCCCCAAAACCTAAAACCGAGAGATAGGTCTATATGGCAGCTATATCCAAATCGGGACCAATCAGTACCATATTGCAAAAGTATGTCAAGGGGCATAACCTAACTCACTGTCCCAAATTTCGGCGACATTGGACAATAAATGCGCCTTTCATGGGCCAAAAACCTTAAATTGGATGATCTGTATGAATGACAGCTATATTCAAATCTGGACCGATCTGGGCCTAATTCATGAATGATGTCGAAAGGCCAAACACAACTCACTGTCCCAAATTTCAGCAAAATCGGATAATAAATGTGGATTTTATGGGCCTAAGACCCTAAATCGGAGGATCGGTCTATATGGCAGCTATATCCAACTCTGGACCGATCTGTGCCAAATTGACGAGGAATGCCGAATGGTCTAACACAACTTACTGTCTTAAATTTCGGTGAAATCGGACAATAAATGCGCCTTTTATGGGCCCAAATCTTTAAATCGTCGGATCGGTCTATATGACAGCTATATCCAAATCTCAACCGATCTGTGCCATATTGCAGAAGTATGTAACTAAACTCACTGTTCCAAATTTCGGCGACATCGGACAATAAATGCGCCTAACATTAAATCGAGCGATCGGTTTATATGATAGCTATACCAAAATCTGGACCAAATTGGGCCAAGGTGCAGACAAATATTGAAGAGCCTAACCAAATTCACTGTCCCAAATTTCGGCGAAATCGGATAATAAATACCAATTTAATGGGCCCAAAACCTTACATCGAAAAATCGGTCTAAATGGCAGCTATATCCAAACCTGAACCGATCTGTGCAAATTGAAGAGGGCTGTCGAAGGGCCCAACACAATTCCCTGTCCCAAATTTCGGCGACATCGGGCAATAAAGGTGCATTTTATAGGCCCAAAACCTTAATTCGAGATATCAGTCTGTATGGCAGCTAAATCCAACTCAGGGCCTAACAAAATTCACTGTCCCAAATTTCAGCAAAATCGGATAGTAAATATGGCTTTTATGGGCGGAAGACCATAAATCGGCCGTTCGGTCTATATGGGGGCTATATCAAGATATAGTCCGATATAACCTACTTCGAACATAACCTGCTTATGATTAACTTATATACCCTCTACCAAGGATCGCATTTGTCGAATTTTTTTCCTGGCAAAAAACCGGATATATGAAAAGATTTGCTCTGCTATTAAAGCGATATCAAGATATGGTCCGGTTCGGACCACAATTAAATTATATGTTGGGGACCTGTGGCAAATGTCTGCCTATTCGAATAAGAATTGCGCCTTTTGGGGCTCAAGAAGTACACTAGAGAGATCAATTTATATGGGAGATGTATCAGGCTATATACCGATTCAGACCATAATAAACAAGTATGTTGATGTCATAAGAGGATCTATCGTACAAAATTTCAGGCAAATCGGATAATAATTGCGACATTTAGAGGCTCAAGAAGTCAAGGTCAAGACGGACGGAAGGACGGACGGAAGGACGGACGGAAGGACGGACGGAAGGACGGACGGAAGGACGGACGGAAGGACGGACGGAAGGACGGACGGAAGGACGGACGGAAGGACGGACGGAAGGAAGGACGGACGGAAGGACGGACGGAAGGACGGACGGAAGGACGGACGGAAGGACGGACGGAAGGACGGACGGAAGGACGGACGGAAGGACGGACGGAAGGACGGACGGAAGGACGGACGGAAGGACGGACGGAAGGACGGACGGAAGGACGGACGGAAGGACGGACGGAAGGACGGACGGAAGGACGGACGGAAGGACGGACGGAAGGACGGACGGAAGGACGGACGGAAGGACGGACGGAAGGACGGACGGAAGGACGGACGGAAGGACGGACGGAAGGACGGACGGAAGGACGGACGGAAGGACGGACGGAAGGACGGACGGAAGGACGGACGGAAGGACGGACGGACGGAAGGACGGACGGAAGGACGGACGGAAGGACGGACGGAAGGACGGACGGAAGGACGGACGGAAGGACGGACGGAAGGACGGACGGAAGGACGGACGGAAGGACGGACGGAAGGACGGACGGAAGGACGGACGGAAGGACGGACGGAAGGACGGACGGAATTCAATGCTTCTTACAAAATACTTAACTGTTTTCCATACCACGCCTCATGTTGGTTCTTGTCAGGTATAGTGACACAACTTAAGTGCAGTTGTCTGTTAGCCGCGAAGCAGAGTAATGCCGAAGCAGGGTAATGCTCCAACGTCTCACCATCCTCCCCCCACGCCCTTCCAATGCTATCACTCACTTGCCGCACAGATTTAGCAAAAGTGGGCTTGTAGTCTTAGGAGGCCACCGTAGCGCAGAGGTAAGCATGTCCTATGTCCTGCCTATGACGGTAAACGCCTGCGTTCGAATCCTGGCGAGACCATCAAAAAAATTTTTCAGCAGTGGTTTTCCCCTCCTAATGCTGGCAACATTTGTAAGGTAAAACTTCTCTCCAAAAGAGGTGCCGCACTGCGGCACGCCGTTCAAACTCGGATATTAAAAGGAGGCCCTTTATCATTGAGCTTAAACTTGAATTGGACAGCATTCATTAATATGGGAGAAGTTTGCCCCTGTTCCTTAATGGTGAAATCTAGAGATCAGTTTACGGCACCTATATGCAGAGACAACCAAAGTTTTTTGAGTGTAGTATGAGTCTCATTCAGTTCTTCTTGCAGTTCATGATTCTTACAAAACGCCAACTCTGTGAACAAAGCTTCCAAAAGCAACGGCTTGTCAATTAGTATCGTGGTAGTGTTGCGTTTCAGTTGATACTAAAAATTCGTGCAACAGTCAACACGCATTTGCATGACAAAGCAAAAAGTTTTCGTTGTTGTTGGTTTTGTTTTTTTTTTTCGATCTCTCCATTTTAGGCCACAACTGAAGTTAAGCTTTTATGTATTTTTATGTGCGTTTAATAGCTGTGCTATGTTGTTCTGCTGCGTTAAAGAAAAACCCAATCCAATCGAAACCTTCCAGCTGTAACCAAAAGCCGGATGAAGTTGATTTTCATTGAAATTGACACCACGCACTACAGACCAACACCAAACTAGTTAAGAGGCCTATGGGAATGGACAGCAGCTATGCCAACAACAATTCAAACATTGAAGTCTGAAGTGGCTGGTTTTGACTGGAGAGCTTAGGCCAAGAAGAAGAAAAAGAAGGCCGGATGAATGCGTCAGCCATAGAAAGGTCATGGGTGGCAATGTCAGCAACGAAAATTATGAGTGCATTGACAGTATTTGGTGCGATTGGAATTGGAAAATTATGATAAACATTTTTGAGGTGTTTTTTTTTTTTTTTTGTTGAAGACAAAGTATCCACGGATGATGGGTAAGGCTAATATGTTAAGCTGTGATGGTATTAATCTACGATAGAGCCACATTCTTTCCCATTACAAGCAGACCTAAAAGCAGGGGCGTCGTATTGGGAACTTTTTTTATACCCACCACCAATGGATGGGGGTATATTAATTTTGTCATTCCGTTTGCAACACATCGAAATATCCATTTCCGACCCTATAAAGTATATATATTCTTGATCAGCGTAAAAATCTAAGACGATCTAGACATGTCCGTCTGTCTGTTGAAATCACGCTACAGTCATTAAAAATAGAGATATTGAGCTGAAATTTTGCACAGATTCTTGTTTTGTCCATAAACAGGTTAAGTTCGAAGATGGGCTATATCGGACTATATCTTGATATAGCCCCCATATAGACCGATCCACCGATTTAGGGTCTTAGGCCCATAAAAGCCATATTTATTATCCGATTTTGTTGAAATTTTGGACAGTGAGTTGTGTTAGGCCCTTCGACATCATTCGTCAATTTGGCTCAGATCGGTCCAGATTTGGATATAGCTCCCATATAGACCGATCCTCCGATTTAGGGTCTAAGGCCCATAAAAGACACATTTATTTTCCGATTTTGCTGAAATTTGGGACAGTGAGTTGTCTTAGCCCTTCGACTTTCTTCGTTAAATTGGCCCAGATCGGTTCAGATTTGGATATAGCTGCCATATAGACCGATACCCACAAAAGCCACATTTATTATCCGATTTTGATGAAATTCGGAACAGTGAATTGTGTAAGACCCATCGACATCCTTCGTTAATTTGGCTCAGATCGGTCCAGAGTTGGATATAGCTGCCATATAGATCGATCCTCCGATTTATGGTGTAAGGCCCATAAAAACCACATTCATTATCCGATTTTGCTGAAATTTATGACAGTGAGTTGTGTTAGGCCCTTTGACATATTTCTTCAATTTGGTCCAGATTGGTTCAGATTTAGATATAGCTGCCATATAGACCGATTTCTTGATTTATGGTTTTGGGCCCATAAAATGCTCATTTATTGTCCGATGTCGCCGAAATTTGGAACAGTGAGTTAAGTTAAGCCCCTTGCCATACTTCTGCAATATCGCACAGATCGGTTCAAATTTGGATATAGCTGACATATAGACCGATATTTAGGTTTTAGGTTTTGGAGCCATAAAAGACGCATTTATTGTCCGATGTCGCTGAAATTTGACACAGTGAGTTTGGTTAGGCTCTTCGACGTCCTTTTTAAATTTTGCTCAGATCAGTCCAGATTTGCATATAGCTGCCATATAGACCGATCTCTCGATTTAAGGTTTAGGGCCCATAAAAGGCTCATTTATTGTCCGATGTCGCCGAAATTTGGGACAGTGCTTTGTGTTAGGCTTTTCGACATGTTTATGTAACTTGGCCCAAATCGGTTCAGATTTGGATATAGCTGGCATGTAGACCGATATCTCGATTTAAAGTCTTGGCCCCATAAAAGGCGCATTTATAATCCGATTTCACTGAAATTTGACACAGCGACTTATGTTCGGCTTTTCGACATCCGTGTCGTATATAGTTCAGATCGGTATGAGGTATATGAGTATAAGGTATGAAATTTTCACCGAATTTTGATAAAAGGTGGTTTACATATATACCCGAGGTGGTGGGTATCCAAAGTTCGGCCCGGCCGAACTTAACGCCTTTTTACTTGTTTAACTTTAAAACATGCCTAAGTTCGACCAGGCCAAACTTTGGATACCAACAAGCAGCTACATTCTAAGTCGATTTAGCCTTGTCTGTCCATCTGTTTGTCTGTCGAAAGCACGCTATTTTTCAAAGGAGTAAAGATATGCGCTTAATAACCGGTCGATGACAGGCCAGGGCAATGCAGCGTTCCAGCAACCATCCACCCAGTCCCATTTTACTACAGACTCTGCCCTGTCATCTCTTCTCTTATGTTCAGTAGCTCGACAAATGGTACGTTGGCAAGACCGGTGAGTGGTTCGCCCTGCGCAGACGAACCCTTTGTGGCGCATTCGTCCGTCGCCTCATGTCCGGGAACCCATATCAGAGACACATTGTGGACTCTGAGCCCACCCAGGGACTCCCCAAACAATACGCCATACACTTCGACCTCATCGTCCTCGAACCCAAGGCCTTGAGCGCAGCCATACTGTGTTCAGTAGCTCGACGAATGGCATGTTGGCAAGACCGGTGAGTTGTTCGCCCTGCGCAGACGAACCCTTTGAGGTGCATTCGTCCACCTCCTTATCTCCAGGAACCCATGTCATCATCACATGGTGGACCCGGAGTCTAGCCAGGGACTCCAAACAATACGCCACACACCTCGAACTCACCGTCCTCGAACCCAAGGCCTTGAGCGCTGCCATACTATATCCCTTACTTCTCCACAAAGAGGTGTCGCACTGCGACACGCCGTTCGGACGACTCGGCTGCAAAAAGGAGGCCCCTTATCATTGAGCTTAAACTTGATTCGGACGGCACTAATTGATATGTGGTCCGGTTAGGACCACAATTAAATTATATGTTGGAGACCTGTGTAAAATGTCAGCCAATTCGAATAACAATTGCGCTCTTTGGGGGCTTAAGAAGTAAAATAGAGATATCGATTTATATGGGAGCTGCATCAGGCTATAGACCGATTCAGACCAAAATAAAAAAGTATGTTTATGGCCATTAGAGCATCCGTCGAACAAAATTTCAGGCAAATCTGATAATAATTGCGACCTCTTAAGGCTCAAAAAGTCAAGATCCCAAATCGGTTTATATGGCAGCTATATCTGGTTATTGGCCGATTTGAACCTTATTTGGCAAAGTTGTTGAAAATCACAATAAAATAAGTCATGCAAAATTTCAGCCAAATCGGATAAGAATTGCGCCCTCTAGAAGCTCAAGAAGTCAAGTCCCCAGATCGGTTTATATGACAGCTATATCAGGTTATGAACCGATTTGAATCATACTTAGCACAGTTGTTGGAGGTCATAGCAAAATACATCGTACAAAATTTCAGCCCAATCGGATAGGAATTGCGCCCCCTAGAGGCTCAAGAAGTCTAGACCCAAGATCGGTTTATATGGCAGCTATATCTTGTTATGAACTGATTTGAATCATACTTAGCACAGTTGTTGAAGGTCATAACAAAACACGTCGTGCAAAATTTCATTCTAATCGGAAAAGAATTGCGCCCTCTAGAAGCTCAAGAAGTCAAGACCCCAGATCGGTTTATATGGCAGCTATATCTGGTTATGGACCGATTTCAATCATACTTAGCACAGTTGTTAAATATCATATTTCAATACCTCGTGCAAAATTTCACTCCAATCGGATAAAAATTGCGCCCTCTAGTGGCTCAAGAAGTCAAGACCCAAGATCGGTTTATATGGCAGCTATATCTGGTTCCGGACCGATTTCAATCATACTTGGCACAGTTGTTAGATATCATATTTAAATACCTCGTGCCAAATTTCATTCCAATCGGGTAAAAATTGCGCCTTCTAGTGGCTCAAGAAGTCGAGATCCCAGATCGGTTAATATGGCAGCTATATCAGGTTATGAACCGATTTGAACCTTATTGGACACAGTTGTTGGAGGTCATAGCAAAACACGTCGTGCAAACTTTCATTCCACAGTTGTTAGATATCATATTTAAATACTTCGTGCAAAATTTCATTCAAATCGGATGAGAATTGCGCCCTCTAGAAGCTCAAGAAGTCAAGACCCAAGATCGGTTTATATGGCAGCTATATCAGGTTATGGACCGATTTCAACCTTATTTGACACAGTTGTTGAAAGTCATAACAAAACACGTCATAACAAAACACGTCAATTTCATTGGAGGCCACTGTAGCGCAGAGGTTAGCATATCCGCCAATGACGCTGAACGCCTGGGTTCAAATCCTGGCGAGACCATCAAAAAAAAATTTCAGCGGTGGTTTTCACCTCCTAACGCTGGCAGCATTTGTGAAGTACTATGCCTTGTAGAACTTCTCTCCAAAGTGGTGTCGCACTGCGGTACGCCGTTCGGACTCGGCTTGAAGGCCCCTTATCATTAGGCTTAAACTTGAATCGGACTGCACTCATTGATATGTGAGAAGTTTGCCCCTGTTCCGACGGACGGACATGGCTAGATCTACATGAAATGTCACGACGATCAAGAATATCTATACATTATCGGGTCTTAGACCAAAATTTCGAGTGCTTGCAAACAGAATGACTAAATTCCTATACCCCTATCCTATGGTGGAGGGTATAAGAATGAATGGGGGAATATTCACCTTAAAGTGGTGTGTATAAAAATATATTTTTATTTGTAGTCAATTTCTTACCACTTCTCACTGGAACATTTTCGAATATTTCTAGTTACCCCCACCTAAATGGCAAAGTCCTCTACCGCTCTGGCTATGAGTATTAACAACGAAGCCATCGTTAAATGATTAATGATAATTCATTGTTTATTTATGAAACTAAAATTAAAATTCCACGATTGTTTTGATTAAATCATAACTTAGAAATTAAGGCAACAGCAATAAAAATAAGGAAATGTGGCGCCCATTTAATGCAAGAGTGTCATAACTGCATAATAAGCAAATCTGGAATAATTTAGAAAATTCAAATAGAAGTACCATAAGCGTTGAAAATCAAATAGGTGATGAATTTATGAGCCCAAATTGAAAAAAATATTTGTTTCACATAGCCACAGAAAGTTCAATTCCACTACTTAAAAATCTTTCCGCTAATAGTCAATCGCTAGATTATATATTGTGCTGCCCAAAAAGTAATTGCGGATTTTTCATATAGTCGGCGTTGACAAATTTTTTCACAGCTTGTGACTCTGTAATTGCATTCTTTCTTCGGTCAGTTATCAGCTGTTACTTTTAGCTTGCTTTAGAAAAAAAGTGTAAAAAAAGTATATTTGATTAAAGTTCATTCTAAGTTTTATTAAACATGCATTTACTTTCTTTTAAAAAATCCGCAATTACTTATTGGGCAACCGAATATTAGATTTTTGAATTATGACACTCTTGCAGCCAACTAGCAGTATGATGATATGGATTAATCATACACAGTCTTTGAAGCGGATATGGATGAAAACAATTTAATTGCATTCTTTGAATATTTCAGCTCGTCATGCTTGGTATTGCTAAGAATTTTAAATATAATGAAAGCAAATTGATTTTTTTTTTAGCAAATTGAGTCAGCTTCAACTTTATGAAAGGCGTCTGAGTGTATTTGGGCAACTATTCACCAACCCACAGGACCTGCAAAGGGTGTAGCATATGCCTGAAGTGCTGGCACTGCTCCCCCCACCCCTACACCCCCTGTTGCATATGTCGTAGTGGTTGTGGTTATGGGTCTCCCAAATTTAACCACTGTCCTGGGGGCTTCAAATCTCCCCACTGCTGCTACAGGTGCTGCAAAATTAACCGCTGCCGCTGCTGGAGTGCTCCAGCCTCCATATGATTCGGAAGGCTGTGAAAACTCATATGACACTGGACCACCTCCACCATAGGCAGCAGGTTCAAATGAATAAGCAGAGGGTAGATGTCCAAACTTTGCAATGCTGGGACCCAGCGCATAGGCCCTGATGGGATTCCCAAAGGCATGATATTTGACCACTGGTCCTGGAGTAGCTGATGTGTAAGTATGATGGGATGTTGTGGCATAAGTATTAACACTCAGCGGAGCTGCTGGCAATGGTCCCGCATAAGCCGTAGTGCCAAAGTCAATTGGAGCTGGAGTGGCAAATGGTGCAGGGGGGGCACCAAAGCCAAGGCTATAGCCTAATTGATGACCAGCAAATCCTGCCTGGCCCAGGTGTATAACAGCCAACAGGGTACCAAATAAAAACAACTGAAATTTGAAAGAGAACATTAACATTTCGATATACGAATACCTCGAATGACTTACAAATTTTGTCATTTTTCCCAAATTTGGTGTTTTTTTGATAGGTCGCCAGTTAAGTGATTGCCGATGAACTGTTTGTATGGAAATGCAATTTTATTTTTAAGTGTTCAATTGTTTTATAGTTGCCGATATAAAACAAATGCTGTGAATGCTCATGAAACAAATCGCAAGTACAAGAAATGCGTGCACCAGTTACGCAAAAGACAAAATCGAAACCATTATAACAGCCAAAAAAACGGAGGCTTACATAACAATGCTTAGCTGAGGTTAATTTGTTAAATGAGGGATGTATCCCAAGGTTTGGAAGACGGCATATGAATGGTGTGTTTATTTAAACGGCTGTTTGTCAAACGAAAACCCATCTTCTCGCCTTTTATAGAATACCGCTCGACATTGTTTTCGAAGAGGCGAAGCCTATTGAAGAAACAAAACAATTCAATTCAGCTTTTGATCATTCGTAAAGGGCAACCCATCGGCAATCCCAGCTCTTGTTAAGGGTGATCAGATATTCACTGAACCGGTTTGCAGGAAATTCTTCCTTGCCGTTTAGCAATCAACCACTCCCCGTGATTGATAGTGTACCCAGTTCGATGCCTCAGATATTCCTTCGAACTCGTGGAGTTAAAAGGGTCCTTGCGGATCTCGACGTTAATAAATCTGCGGGACCGGACGGTATATTAACACTTGTCTTACGCAAGTGTTCTTCGACGCTTGCTCGTCCACTACGCAACCTTTTTAACTTTGCCTACCGTGCGGGTGTTTTCCCAGGGCATTGGAAGGTTACGAACGTTCAGTCCATCCCCAAGAAAGATGGGGCGAACAACCCTGCAAATTACCGGCCAATACGCTCCGCGCTCTCCAAGTTTATGGAGAGTATATGGTTAAGCATGATCTTGTCAGATACTTAGAGTCCAATGTCCTTCTTAGCGACAGACAGTAGGGGTTCCGCAGAAATCGCTCTACCGCTCTCTACCTAATGGCATTTTTGTCGGAACGATGCAGGCGCTCTAACCACCAGTTTGGTGAGAGTAAGTTCGTGGCTTTGGATATCTCCAAGGCATTTGATAGGGTCTGGCACGGTGCACTACTATCAAAGCTTGGAGTCGGCAATGGCTTTGTTCGATTTATTTCGAGCTTTCTCAGAGATCGCACGATTCGAGGCATTATAGATAGATTCTCATCAGATGAGTATACATTGACCGCAGGTGTACCCCAGGGCTATGTTCTTTTTCCTCGAAAATGCAAATTTTGCCCATTCCACTAAGGAACAGGGGCAAACTTCTCACATATCTATAAGTGCAGTCCGATTGAAGCTATAAAGCTCAATGATAGGGGACCTCGTTTTTATAGCCTAGTCCGAACGGCGTGCCGCAGTGCAACACCTCTTTGGAGAGAAGTTTCACATGGCATAGTACCTCACAAAGGTTGTCAGCATTAGGAGGGGAAAACCACTACTGAAAATTTTTTCTGATGGTCTCGCCAGGATTCGAAGCCAGGCGATCAGCGTCATAGGCGGACATGCTAATCTCTGCGCTACGGTTCTTTCTCCTTCTCTTTTTCTAATTTTCATCAAAGATCTGTTGAGTCAGACATCGAATGCGATCTACCCATTTGCGGATGACTGTAATCTCTGTCATTCGTACTCATTCGACCATAGGCCAAGTCTTCGAGAGATTGAGACAAATGGGGCGGATTATGGACGATACACTCTGCCAGGATTTGCTGGCCATTTCTGAGTGGGGTCGAATGAATCGAGCAGATTTTAATACCTGTTCTCACGCAAACGACCCATTACCCATCCATTACAATCATCTTTGTCGATCAACCGTGTAGATGTTGAGCAATCAGAAGCTCATGATGTTCTGAGCATGAAAATTCAAAGTGATGTCTGTTGGGCTAAACATGTACTCGAAGTTTCGAAAGAAGCATTAAAGTGTTTGAGCTTCCTTAAACGGTGTAAGAATTACTTCACTCCGTCTGATCTTCTTAACATCTACAGCACTTTCATAAGGCCGAAAATGGAGTACAACTCACATGTATGGGCTGGAGCTTCAAAATCCTCCCTGGAGCTACTGGACCGTGTACAGAGAAGAGCTATGGCATTGATTGGGCTATCCAACTCTATGGCCTCACTTCATCATCGTCGCAATGTGGGTTGTTAGGCGCTGTTCTATCGGTACTTTCATGGTGTGTTTGTTCGTCTGATATTCGTCTTCTTATTCCTGATGTAAGGTTGTATGTCAGGGATACTAGACATTCCAGGAACTCACACCCGTGCAGAGAATTCTTATTTCGCCCGATCCGTTCGTATGTGGAATCGACTTCCGGCTAATATTATTCCCAACCACTGTGGCATCCCAAGATTTAAGACAAATGTCAATAAGCATTCTTTTTCCCCCCTCCAAATTCTAATTTCCTCTCGTCAACGCAAAGCACTGCATTCATAAGGGACATCCCCTGCGTGTTGGCTGACAGAAAAATAAAACGAGAGAGTAGTTTAACAACCATTTCCCAACGATAAAGGTAGTTTTAATACCCATCCCCAAAGAAAAGGGTAGTTCTAGCACCCTCTCCGAGGGATATTTCTAATACCCTTAACCAGAACCAGAAGAAAGGTTATTTCCTTTGGGAAAGTGTAGTTTTAGCACCCTTTCCCAAAGAAAAAGGTAGTAAATGTACCATTTCCCAAAGAAAAGGGTAGCTTTAGTACCCTTTCCGAAAGGAAAGGGTAGTTTTAGTACCCTTTCCCAAAGCAAAGGGTAGTTTTATTACCCTTTCCAAAAGAAAGGGTAGTTTAAGTACCCTTTCCCAAGGGAAAGGGTGGTTTTATTACCCTTTCCTACAGGAAAGGGTAATTTTAGTACTCTTTCCTAGAGGAAAGGGTAGTTTTAGTACCCTTTCCTAGAGGAAAGGTAAGTTTAAGTACCCTTTCCCAAAACAAAGGCTAGTTTTAGTACGCTTTCCTTAAGCAAATGATAGTTTTATTACCCTTATCCAAAGCAAAGGGTAGTTTTAGTACCCTTTTCCAAAGCAAAGGGTTGTTTTAGTACCCTTTCCCAAAGCAAAGGGTAGTTTTATTACCCTTTCCTAAAGGATAGGGTAGTATATGTACCCTTTCCCAAAGAAAAGGGTAGTTTTATTACCCTTTCCAAAAGAAAGGGTAGTTTTAGTACCCTTTCCCAAAGGAAAGGGTGGTTTTATTACCCTTTCCCAAAGGAAAGGGTGGTTTTATTACCCTTTCCTAAGGGAAAGGGTAGTATATGTACCCTTTCCCAAAGAAAAGGGTAGTTTTATTACCCTTTCTTTTGGAAAACCACCCTTTCCCAAAGGAAAGGGTGGTTTTATTACCATTTTCCAAAACAAAGGTTAGTTTTAGTACCCTTTCCCAAAACTTAAGGTGATTTTAGTACCTTTTCCCAAAGCAAAGGGTAGTCTTATTACCCTTTCCAAAAGAAAGGGTAGTTTTAGTACCCTTTCCCAAAGGAAAGGGTGGTTTTATTGCCCTTTCCTAGAGGAAAGGGTAGTTTTAGTACCCTTTCCTAGAGGAAAGGATAGTTTTAGTACCCTTTCATAGAGGAAAGGGTAGTTTTAGTACCCTTTCCCAAAACAAAGGTTAGTTTTAGTACCCTTTCCCTAAGCAAAGGGTAGTTTTATTACCCTTTTCCAAAGCAAAGGTTAGTTTTAGTACCCTTTCCCAAAGCAAAGGGTAGTTTTAGTACCGTTTTCCAAAGCAAAGGGTAGTTTTATTACCCTTTCCAAATGGAAAGGGTTGTTTTAGTACCCTTTCCCAAAACAAAGGGTAGTTTTATTACCTTTCCTAAAGGATAGTGTAGTATATGTACCCTTTCCCAAAGACAAGGGTAGTTTTATTACCTTTCCTAAAGGATAGGGTAGTATATGTGCCCTTTCCCAAAGACAAGGGTAGTTTTATTACCCTTTCCAAAAGAAAGGGTAGTTTTAGTACCCTTTCCCAAAGGAAAGGGTGGTTTTATTACCCTTTCCCAAAGGAAAGGGTGGTTTTATTACCCTTTCCTAAGGGAAAGTGTAGTATATGTACCCTTTCCCAAAGAAAAGGGTAGTTTTATTACCCTTTCCCAAAAGAAAGGATGGTTTTATTGCCCTTTCCTAGAGGAAAGGGTAGTTTTAGTACCCTTTCCTAGAGGAAAGTATAGTTTTAGTACCCTTTCCTAGAGGAAAGGGTAGTTTTATTACCCTTTCCCAAAACAAAGGTTAGTTTTAGTACCCTTTCCCTAAGCAAAGGGTAGTTTTATTACCCTTTTCCAAAGCAAAGGGTAGTTTTAGTACCCTTTCCCAAAGCAAATGGTAGTTTTATTACCCTTTCCTAAAGGAAAGGGTAGTATATGTACCCTTTACCAAAGAAAAGGGTAGTTTTATTACCCTTTCCAAAAGAAAGGGTAGTTTTATTACCCTTTCCCAAAGGAAAGGGTGGTTTAGTACCCTTTCCCAAAGCAAAGGGTAGTTTTAGTACCCTCTCCCAAAGCAAAGGGTAGTTTTATTACCCTTTCCCAAAGCAAAGGCTAGTTTTAGAACCCTTTTCCAAAGCAAAGGGTAGTTTTAGAACCCTTTTCCAAAGCAAAGGGTAGTTTTATTACCCTTTCCCAAAGCAATGGGTAGTTTCAGCACCCTTCTCCAAAGTAATGGGTAGTTTTAGTATTCTTTTCCAACGAAAAGGGTAGTTTTAGTACCCGTACCCAAAGGAAAGTGTAGATTTATTACCCTTTCTCAAAGAAAAGGGTAGTTTTAGTACCCGATCCCAAAAGAAAGGGTAGTTTTAGTACCCTTTCCCAAAGCAAAGGGTATTTTTATTACCCTTTCCTAAAGGAAAGGGTAGTTTTAGCACCCTTTCGCAAAGCAGTGGATAGTTTAAGTACCCTTTCCCAAAGGAAAGGGTAGTTTTAGTACCCTTTCCCAAAGGAAAGGATAATAAAAATGGACTATCCTAGGATTCCCCCCCATTTCGAGCCTACGGCCCGTCTATATAGTGCCCAACATCTGAGAGCCTTCTCAGTACGCTCCTGAATGTGACACTTCCAATTCAGTTTCCTGTCCAAGATCACACCTAAGTATTTGACCTTGTCAGATATCGATATCGTCTTAATGAGGAAACGTGGTGCCTTAAATTGGCCCACCTTCCTTCTTCCCCGTAGACAGAAATATTTCAGTCTTCCTTGGGTTAACATTGAGACCTCTGGATCTAGCCCAGTCATATGCCATATGGAAGACCCTTTCGGCCCTTCTGCATAGCTTGTTCGGATCCTTACCCCTTAGAAGCATTATAACATCGTCTGCGTAGCAGACGGGTTCAAATCCCTCCTCAGTCAGCATCCGTAATAGGTCATTTATGGCGGTCACCCATAGGAGTGGCGATAAAATGCGGCCCTGTGCCACTTTTTCCCTTATATTTATGCCTTGGGACACACAATTTATCCACCTGTTCCTTAGCCCATGGTTTATTCAGTCTCTAAGGACCGGGTCCTACCGGTACTGGTCTAAGGATTGGATCAGTGTGTCGGTCCGCACATTGTTAAAAGCCCCCTCGACGTCAGTGCATACAGCCAGGGTGTACGTTTTGGCATCAAAGGATTCTTCTATTTTATGCACAACCTCGTGCAGGGCAGTCTCCACCGACCTTCCCTTGACATAGGCATGTTGTTTGTATTTAACCAGTTCGCTGGATGTCATACTCTTTATAATGGTGTCTATAATACGTTCCATGGTTTTGAGTAGAAAGGATATAAGGCTTATGGGTCTGTAAGCCTTAGGTCTCGCATAACTTGCCTTGACGGGCTTGGGTATAAACCCCACCCTTGCCTCCTGCCAGGCTTTCGGAGTATATGAAAGTCCAAAGCACGCTGTGAAAATTTTGGCCAGACGAGGCGCCAGATAGTCGGCCTCTTTCTGTAGTAACGCCGGAAATATTCCAACAGCTCCGGGTGACTTAAATGGTTTGAAGCTCCTCAAGAATACCTTCGCCATTAATTCCGTTATGATAAGCCTGCGATCAACCTGATTATTCCAAGATTCCGGTGCACAGATTCTTTTTTTTTTGTCCATAAGCAGATTAAGTTCGAAGATGGGCTATATCGGACTATATCTTGATATAGCCTCCATATAGACCGATCCGCCGATCGATCCAGATTTGGATATAGCTGCCATATAGAACGATCCGCCGATTTAGGGTCTTAGGCCCATAAAAGCCACATTTATTATCCGATTCTGCTGAAATTTGGGACATGGAGTTGTCTTAGGCCCTTCGACATCTTTCTTCAATTTGGCCATGATCGTATCAGATTTGGATATAGTTGCTATATAGACCGATCCTCCGATTTAGGGTCTTAGGCCCATAAAAGCCACATTTATTAGCCGATTTTGCTGAAATTTGGGACATGGAGTTGTCTTAGGCCTCTCGACATCTTTCTTCTATTTGGCCATGATCGTATCAGATTTGGATATAGCTGCCATATAGACCGATTCGCCGATTTACCGTCTTAGGCCCATAAAAGCCACATTTATTATCCGATTTTGCTGAAATTTGGGACAATGAGTTGTGTTAGGCCCTTCGACATCATTCGTCAATTTGGTTCAGATCGGTCCAGATTTGGATATAGCTGCCATATAGACCGATCCTCCGATTTAGGGTCTTAGGCCCATAAAAGCCACATTTGTTATCCGATTTTGCTGAAATTTGAGACAGTGAGTTGTGTTAGACCCTTCGACATCATTGGTCAATTTGGTTCAGATCGGTCCAGATTTGGATATAGCTGCCATATAGACCGATCCTCCGATTTAGGGTCTTAGGCCCATAAAAACCACATTTATCATCCGATTTTGCTGAAATTTGGGACATGGAGTTGTCTAAGGCACTTCGACATCCTTCTTTAATTTGGCCCAGATCCATCCAGATTTAGATATAGCTGCCATATAGACCGATCCTCCGATTTTGGGTGTAAGGCCCATAAAAGCCACATTTGTTATCCGATTTTGCTGCAATTTGAGACAGTGAGTTGTGTCAGGCCCTTAGACATCACTCACCAGTTTGGTTCAGATCGATTAAGATTTGGATATAGCTGCCTTATAGACCGATCTCTCGGTTTTAGGTTTTGAGGCCATAAAAGGCGCTTTTATTGTCCGATTTTGGGGCAGTGAGTTGTGTTGGGCCCTTCGACATCATTCGTCAATTTGACCCAGATCGCTCCATATTTGGATATAGCTGCCATATAGACCTATCTCTTGATTTAAGGTTTTGGGCCCACAAAAGGCGCATTTATTGTCCGAAATCCCTGAAATTTGAGACAGTGAGTTGTGTTAGGCTCTCCGACGTACTTCTTCAATTTGGCTCAGATTGGTCCAGATTTTAATATAGCTGCCATATAGACCGATCCGACGATTTAGGGTCTTAGGCCCATAAAAGCTACATTTATTATCCGATTTTGCTGAAATTTGGGACAGTGAGTCGCGTTAGGCCCTTCGACATAATTCATCAATTTGGCTCAGATCGGTCCAGATTCGGATATAGCTATCATATAGACCGATCTCTCGGTTTTAGGTTCTTAGGCCCATAAAAGCCACATTTATTATCCGATTTTGCTGAAATTTGGAACAGTGAGTTGTGTTAGGCCCTTCAACAACATTCGTCAATTTGGTCTAGATCGGTCCAGATTCGGATATAGCTGCCATATAGACCGATCCTCCGATTTAGGGTCTTGGGCCCATAAAAGCCACATTTATTATCCGATTTTGCAAAAATTTTGTGCAGTGAGTTGTGTTGGGCCCTTCGACATCTTTCTTTAATTTGGCCTTGATCGGTCCACATTTGGATATAGCTGCCACGTAGACCGATATCTCGATTTAAAGTCTTGGCCCCTTAGAAGGCGCATTTTTAATCAGATTTCCCTGAAATTTGACACAATGACTTATGTTAGGCTTTCCGACATCCGTGTCGTATATGGTTCAGATTGGTTTGTTTTAGATAAAGACCAATATTTTATTATACACAATTGAAGAATAATTGTACTCATTAGTATTTGGTCCAAATCGGAACATATTTCGATATAACTGCTATGGGACATATGGTATACCCTAGGTGGTGGGTATCCAAAGTTCGGCCCGGCCGAACTTAATGCCTTGTTTTACTTAAATTCAATTAGGTTAAGTTTAATTTATGTTATTTATAACCCTGGCCTAATGTTTTTATTTATTGATTCAACTCGATTGTCGGCCGGTTTACCTTGTCCATAGCTAGACTACCTGGTTTTGTCAACGTAATCATTGTTCTAAAAAATTTCAAACTCTTTGAATTTAAATACAAAATTTATTATGCACCTATCCTTACGCCAAAAGGGGTCGTTAACTTGGTTTATTTTTGTTTAAAGTCACTTAGATTTCGTGTTTGGAAACCTAATGAATCTTATTTCATTAATTCCAGTGTCACATCGAGATCACAAGCATTGGCAAAGAACATTCTAAAATGTGGCTTTTGAATTAAACACCGCAATAAAAATGCTAGGCATAGTTTTAACAAACAGTAACCAGGTGGATCCGGAAATAAAAGACGGCAGTAAACAGAAAAAAAAAAACAAAAGTAGCGAATAAAAGTCTAAAAAGCCATCAAGTTGTAATGAAATCAAAAGTGTTATCGACAAATCACACAAAAAAATTCTACTTTTTAGATTTTAGGTTTTGTGTTTCTTATTTAGCATTTAATTTGATTCAATAAATGGCCCAACCCTATTGAAACTCTTGGGTTTTGAAAATTTCAGCCAATTTGATATGTTAATGTGTGACCATCTATCATTGGAGCTTTTTTTTAAGAAAAGTTTAAAACGCCATTGATTGAAAGAAGATACGAGATATCAAATTTCAATTTCCAATAAATTGTGATGACAAAAATGCTTGTCTAAAATTTTTTTATTGCATTCCTATTCCCCCATGAAAGTGTCTTGTCTCTTGGCGGCGTCAATGACCTGAACTGCTAAATGATTGTAATTAAAACAAGTTTAACTTCAAACACTATCGTTTGTATATTTGATCGAGTTTTTAAACGTTCTTTTGGCTGGTTTAATGAGAAGCCAAACTAACTGTCGGTGGAGAACGACTTGATGTGTAGCTACATTTAAACTAAAACTAGCATTGTTGGCCTAGACAAAGAGCAAAAAAATTCACATTTTTATTCTAAAAACTTATATATGGTCATTGGCTATACTTCCCTTGTTTTCACACATTACCTTTTTGCAAAACGCATTTCAGGTCTTTCTCTAAATATCACGAATTTTATGTTTTTTTTTCACTTTCATATTGTCATAAGGTTTCATAATTTTTAAAACTTCAGAAAACGCCAAAAAATACAAAAATGCTACCACTGACTCCTACACTTTAGGGGAAGACCAACGACCAAAAGACACTCAATCACGTATTATGAACATAATTTAAATATTTCGTAGCATGAATTAAAGTTTGGCGACAACTTCATTTCGCTCCATGGGATAAGGGCATAAAATGCACAAAACAAGTAAAAAAGCGTTAAGTTCGGCCGGGCCGAACTTTGGATACCCACCACCTTGGGTATATACGTAAACAACAACATTTGCCATAATCCGGTGACAAATGCATAATTTATGGAAATATGGTCCGATTTAGACCGAGTTCGGCAAGGACATTGAGTGGTCTAATAAGAAGAAGTCAACTATAACACAACTCGCTGTCCCAAATTTTGGCGGTATCTGACAATAAATGCGCCTTTTATGGCCCTAAAACCTCAAATCGAGAGATCGGTCTACAAGGCAGCTATATTCAAATCTGGACCGATCTGGGCCAAATTAAAAAAAGGAGTCGAGGGCCTACCGCAACTCGCTGTCCCCAATTTCGGCGAAATTGGATTATAAATGCGCCTTTTATGGGTCCAAGACCTTAAATCGGCTGATCGGTCTATATGGCAGCTATATCCAAATCTGAACTGATCTGAGCCAAAATAAAGAAGAATATTGAAGGACCTAACAAAACTCACTGTTTCAAATTTTGGCCAAATCGGATAATAAATGTGGCTTTTATGAGCCTAAGACCCTAATTAGGAGGATCGGTCTATATGGCACCTATATCCAAATATGAACCGATCTAGGTCAAGTTGAAAAAGGATGTTGAAGGGCCTAACACAACTTATTGTCAGAAGTTTCAGCAAAATCGGATAATAAATGTGGCATTTATGGGCCTAAGACCCTAAATCGGAGAATCGGTCTATATGGCAGCTATATCTAAATTTGGGCCGATCTAGGCCAAACTGAATACGGATGTCGTGGGGCCTAACACAAATCTCTTTCCCAAATTTTGGCAAAATCGGATAATAAATGCGCCTTTTATGGGCCCAAGACCTTAAATCCCGAAAAGGGAATATGTGGTAGCCATATTCAAATCTGAACCGATCTTGGCCAAAATGCAGATAGTTGTCGAAGAGCCTAACAAAACTCACTGTCCCAAATTTCGACGACATCCGTCAATAAATGCGCCGTTATGGGCCCAAGACCTTAAATCGAGAGATCGGTCTATATGGCAACTATGTCCAAATCTGAACCGATCGTGGCCAAAATGCAGATAGTTGTCGAAGAGCCTAACACAACTCTCTGTCCCAAATTTTGGCAAAATCTGATAATAAATGTGCCTTTTATGGGCCCAAAACCTTATATCAAGAGATCCGTCTATATGGCAGCATTATCTAAATCTGGGTCGATCTGGGCCGAATTGAAGATGGATGTCGAGGGGCCTAACACAACTCACCGTCCCAAATTATGGCTAAATTGGACAATTAATGCGCCTTTTATGGGCCCAAGACCTTGAATCAAGAGATCGGTCTATATGGCAGCTATATCCAAATCTGAACTGATCTACATCAAATTAATGAAGGATGTTAAAGGGCCTAACACAACTTATTGTTCAAAGTTTCAGCAAAATCGGATAATAAATGTGGCTTCTATGGGCCCAAGACCTTATATCGAGAGATGGGTCTATATGGCAGCTATATCCAAATCTGAGCCGATCTAGGTCATTGAAGAAGGATGTTGAAGGGCCTAACACAACTAATTGTTTCAAATTTCAGCAAAATCGGATAATAAATGCGTCTTTTATGGGCGCCAGACCTCAAATCGGCGGATCGGTCTATATGGCGGCTATATCCAAATCTAAACCGATCTAAACCAAATTGAAGAACGATGTCGAGTGGCCTAACACAACTCTTGGTTCCAAAATTTCGGCCAAATCGGACAATAAATGCTCCTTTTATAGGCCCAAGACCTTAAATCGAGAGATCGGTCCATATGGCAAGTCTGAACCGATCTGAGCTAAATTGCAGAAGAATGTCGAAGGGCCTAGCACAACACACTGTCCCAATTTTCAGAAAAATCGGACAATAAATGCGCCTTTTATCGACCAAAAACTTTAAATCGAGAGATCGGTCTATATGGCAGCTCTATCCAAATCTGGACCGATCTTGGCCAAAAGTAAAAAAAAGATGTCGAGGGCCTAACGCCACTCACTGTCCCAAGTTTCAGCAAAATCGGATAATAAATGTGGCTTCTATGGGCCCAAGACCTTAAATCCAGAGATGGGTCTATATGGCAGCTATATCCAAATCTGAACCGATCTAGGTCAAGTTGAAGAAGGATGTCGACTGGCCTAACACAACTCTCTGTCCCAAATTTTGGCCAAAGCGGACAATAAATGCGCCTTTAGTGGGCCCAAGACCTTAAATCCAGAGATGGGTCTATATGGTAGCTTTATCCAAATCTGAACCGATCTTGTCCAAATTGAAGAAGGATGTTGAAGGGCCTAACACAACTAATTGTTCCAAATTTCAGTAAAATCGGATAATAAATGTGGCTTTTATGGTCATAAGACCTTTAATCGGGGGATCGGTCTATATGGGGGCTATAACAAAATATAGTCCGAAATTAACCTGCGTACGGACAAAAAAATAATCTGTGCCAAGTTTCAGCTCAATATCTCTATTTTTAAAGACTGTAGCGTGATTTCAACAGACAGATGAACAGACGGACAGACGGACGGACATGGCAATATCGTCTTAGCTTTTTATGCTGATCTTTCTTACTCTACTTTCATTGGCTATGACAGAATATTTGTTCCATTAGCCAAACGTAGAATGGCGTTCCAAGCGCCTCGATCTTCTGCGCTCATTCTAAAATCTCTGACACCAAGTTTCGAGATGTCTCCCACCACTTGATCTTTCCATCGGGCTTTTGGTTTTGCCGGTTTGCGTGTACCACCGTGTTTGCCTTCAAAAGACTTCTTTGCTGGAGCTCTTTCATCCATTCTGACAACATGACCTAGCCAATGCAGCCGTTGTATTTTGATGCGTGTAACTATACTATCGCCGTCATACAGCTCGTGGTTCATACGTCGCCTGTATTCTCCATTAACGTAAACTGGTCCATATATTTTACGAAGAATCTTTCTCTCAAATACTCCAAGTACTGCCTCATCTGCCTTCACAAGTACCCATGCTTCAGAACCATATAACAGTACGGGTAGTATCTAGGACCCCATAATATATTGATATATTGATCTAGGAGCCCATAAAGTATATGGGGTCTCGACATACTGAGTCGATGTAGCCATGTCCTTCCGTCTGTCGAAGTCACGATAGCGGTTGAACGGGTAAAGCTAGGTGCTTGACATTTTACACAGACACTTAATATTGATGTAGGTCGTGGGGGATTGCAAATGGGTCATATCGGTTCAGATTTGGATACAGCTTCCATATAAAGGGATCTCCTGATTTGATTAACGACTTCCAACAACAATGCCAAGTACCGTCTAAATCGGTCAAGAACCTGATATACCTCCCATATAAACCGATCTCCCGATTTTACTTCGTGAGCCCCTGGAAGCCACAATTTTCCGCCGATTTGTCAGAAATTTTGTATGTCGTGTTCTGTTATGACTTCCAGCAACTGTGCCAAGTACGGTTTTAATCGGTCTATAACCTGATATAGCTCCCATATCTACCGATCTCCCGATGTGATTTCTTGAGATCCTGGAAGTGGAATTGTTGTCTGATTTGGCTGAAATTTTCCACATAGTGTTTTGTTATGACTTTCAACAAATGTGCCAAGTACGGTCCGATTCGGTTCATAACCTGATATAGCTCCCATATAAGCCGATCTCCCGATTTGACTTCTTGAGACCCTGGAAGCCACAATTTTAGTCCGATTTTGCTGAACTTTTGCACGTGGTGTTCTGTTATGACTTCTAACATCTGTGTCAACTATGGTCTAAATCGGTGTATAGCCTGGTATAGCTCCCATATAAACCGATCTCCCGATTTGACTTCTTGAGCCCCTCGAGGCGGCAATTTTCTTCCAATTTGGCTGAAATTTGTAGTGTTTTGTTATGACTTCCAACAACTGTGGTAAGCACTCTCCAAATCGGTCAAGAACGTAATATAACTCCCATATATACCGATCTCTCGATTTGACTTCTTGGGCCACTGGAACCCTCAATTTTTGCCCGATTTCGCTGAAATTTTTCACGTGGTGTTGTTTTATGACTTCCAAGACCTGTGCTAAGTATGATCCAAATCGGTCTATAACCTGATTTAGCTCCCATATAAGCCAATCTGCCGATTTGACTTCTTGAGCCCCTGGAAGCCGCAATTTTCGCCCGATTAAGCAGAAATTTTGAATGTAGTGTTCTTGTTTGACTTGCAACAACTGTGGTAAGTACGGTCCAAATCGGTCTATAACCTGATGTAGCTCCCATATAAACCGATCTCCCGATTTGACTTCTTGAGCCCATGGAAGCCCCAATTTTAGTCCGATTTTGCTGAAATTTTTCACGTCGTGTTCTGTTATGACTTCCAACATCTGTGCCAAGTACGGTCTAAATCGGTGTATAGCCTGGTATAGCTCCCATATAAACCGATCTCCCGATTTGACTTCTTGAGCCCCTGGAAACCGCGATTTTCGCCCGATTTTGCTGAAATTTTGCACGTAGTGTTCTTTTATGATTTCCAAAAACTGTGCTAAATTCGATCCAAATCTGTCCATAATCTGATATATATAGAATCCATGGTAGTGGGTTCCCAAGATTTGACCCGGCCGAACATAGCACTCTTTTACTTGTTATAGACTGTAACTTGATTTCAATAGACGGGCGGAAGGACATGCGGACGCCCCGCTTTGAGGCCCCCATCACCAGGCCACAAAAACGTACTTCACATTCGTGTTCCTGGAGGCCACCGTAGCGCAGAGGTTAGCATGTCCGCTGAACGCCTGGGTTCGAATCCTGGCGAAACCATCAGAAAAAATTTTCTACGGTAGTTTTTCCCTCCAAATGCTGGCAGCATTGGTGAGGTACTATGCTATGTAAAACTTCTCTACAAAGAGGTTTCGGTACGCCGTTTGGACTCGGCTATAAAAAAGAGGCCCCTTATCATTGAGCTTAAAAGTGAATCGGACTGCACTCATTGATATGTAAGAAGTTTGCCCCTGTTCCTTAGTGGAATGTTCAAGGGCAAAATTTGAATTTTGTTCCTGTGGTTGGATTTAGGGGTGTGGAAAACTGAATTTTCCCCTGCAGTGCGACCCGATAGCCTAGTTGATAGCCTGATTGGATAACCATAGCGGGGACTGTGGGTTCGATAGGGTGTGGGTTCGATAGACTAAACTTGTCTCAGTGAGTATGTTTAAGAACTACCCAAACCCAACCTATCCAGTATTTTCTACAGCACCATTTCTCGGTAGGGTATACAAAGTTCGACCAAACTTTAGAAGCTTTTACTTTTATTTTTTCATTAATGAAAAATTTTCGCCGAAATAACTCAACTAAATCCTGTTTCTCTATCAATTATTGAATTATCTTCTAATGCAAACAGATTTGCGGTCTTTGTTTCTCTTTTTTTTTTTTTTTTTTTTGTTTGTTTTATTGCTTCAGCGCACCGTGCGAGAATCGCTGGGAGGGCTGTGTAGCGTCGTCACTGACTGACTGCTGCTAGAGATCAATCAAAATTTTATTTAAATTATTTCTGGTAGGTTAATTTGATATGGAATTCTTTGGCATGTAGTATTTCGAGACGATTTATGTTGCTTCATGGGAAATGTGAACAAATGAATTTAAAATATTTGTCACCGAAATCAATGCAAATTTTTTGCTGTGTGTGTGTTTTTTTTTCATTCCAAATGTTTCTTTACCAATTTGAGTTTAATTTCTTATCGCTTTTGTTTTGTTTATGCGAAGATGTTTATTTGATTTAGTAGTCGTCTTGGCAGTTTGGTTATCAGTTTTTTGTTTTTTTTTTATCGATTTGTTTTTCTGCCATGTTCAAGGTTGGTTAGAGTGCGGTGGAGCAGCGCTCAAAGGAGATTGTTAAATTTAAACAGATTTATTTATTTTCAATTTTGGTCGTTTTTTTATATACCCACCACCATAGGAAGGGGGGGTATACTAATTTCGTCGTTCTGTTTGTAACACCTCGAAAAATGGGTCTAAGTCCCCATATAGGGCATATATTCTTGATCGTCATGGCATTTTAAGTCGATATGGCCATGTCCGTCCGTCTGTCTGTCGAACGCTAACTTTCGAAGAAGTACAGCTAGACGCTTGAAATTTTGCAAAAATATTTCTTATAAGTGCAGGTCAGTTGGAGGCCACCATAGTAACCCATGGTACGACCAAGAGTGTCGATATGCTACTGAAGCCAAGAATGCGGCATATAGAGCAACTCTGCAATCAGTTGCAATGCGCCTTATGAAGGAGAGGGTGGTATCGGTAGAAAAGGGGAGAGGAGAAACGTGAGTGTGAGCGAATTGAGATGTACAGGAGTCCGCATGAAGTCCGGAATTTCTACCCAAAAGAATTAAACATCAAACCAATGGCTTTGGTGCAGGCACATCCTCCTGCAGAGACAAAGAAGGAAATCTGGTAACTGACACAAATAAAATGCTGAGGATATGGAAAGAACATTTCGCCCAACTGCTAGTGTCCGATGATGGCGGCTAAGAGGATACCGCCGAACCAATCCCTGATGATGGTATAGAATGATTACCTCCTAGACAGAATGAGGTCCAAGTAGCAGTGACCCGACTAAAGAATAACAAGGCAGCAGGAGCCGACGGGTTACCCGCTGAACTATTAAAGACCGGAGGCGACACGCTGATAAGGCGTATGCATCAGCTTATCTTATATGCACCAGTTGGCGTTAATGGAGAATATAGGCGACATATGAACCACAGGCTGTATGACGACGATAGAATAGTTACATAGTGCATCAAAATACAACGGCTGCATTGGCTAGGCCATGTTGTCAGAATGGATGAAGAAGCTCCAGCAAAGAAGTCTTTTGAAGGCAAACACGGTGGTACACACAAACCGGGAAGACCAAAAGCCCAATGGAAAGGTCAAATGGTGGGAGACATTTCGAAACATGGTGTCAGAGATTTTAGAATGAGCACAGAAGATCGAGGCGCTTGGAACGCTATTCTAGGTTCGGCTAGTGGATTAAATATTCTGTCATAACCAATTAAAATAAGTAAAGTAAGGTTCAAATCGGTTCATTACCCGATATAGCTGCCCATCTTGGATAGTGACTTCTAAAGACACTAGAAGACCCAATTTTCATCCAATTTGCTGAAATTTGGCACGAGGTGTTCTCTTATCACTTCCAAAAACTGTGTTCAGTATGATTCAAATCGGTACGTAACCTGATACAGCTGTCATTTAAACCGATCTGGGATCTTGACTTCTTAAGCCTTTAGAGGCCGAAATTATTATCCGATTTTGCTGAAATTTTGTTCAACTGCTTCTTCCATGACCTTCAACATACGTGTCCAATATGGTTTAAATAAATCTATAACCTGATACAGCTCCCATATAAACCAATCTCCCGACTATGCTTCTTGAGCCCCTACAAGGCGCACTGCTTATACGAATGGCTCGGCCGATCTTAGCACGCTCTTTCTTTTTTTTTTCATACCCTCCACCATAGGATGGGGCTATACCAACTGCGTCATTCTGTTTGTAACTACTCAAAATATTCGTCTGAGACCCCACAAAGTCTTCTTGATCGTCATGTCATTTTATATTGATTTAGCGTTATCCGTCCGTCTGTCCGTCTGTCCGTCCGTCCGTCCGTCCGTCTGTCTATCGAAAGCACGCTAACTTTCGAAGGAATAAATCTAGCCGTTTGAAATTTTGCTCAAATACTTCTTATTAGTGTAGGTCGGTTGGGATTGTAAATGGGCCATATCGGTCCATGTTTTGATACAGCTGCCATATAAACCGATCTTGGGTCTTGACTTCTTGAGTCTCTAGAGGGCGCAATTCTTATCCGATTGGAATGAAATTTTGCATGACGTATTTTATTCTTACTTTCAACAACTGTGTTAAATAAGGTTCAAATCGGTTCATAAGCTGATATAGCTGCCATATAAACCGATCTGAGATCTTGACTGCTTGAGCCGCTAGAGGTCGCAGTTATTATCCGATTTGAACGACGGATCCTCTCATGACCATCAACACTCGTGTTTATTATGATCTGAATCGGTTTATAGCCTGATACAGCTCCCACATAAATCGATCTCTCTATTTTACTTCTTGAGCCCCCAAAGGGCGCGACTCATATTCGATTTGACTGACATTTAACACAGGTCTTCAACATATAATTTAATTGCTGTCTGAACCTGACCATATCTTGATATCGCTCTAATAGTTGAGCAAATCTTTTCTTTTATCCTTTTTGTGCCTAAGAAGGAATGCCGGGAAAAGAACTCGACAAATGCGATCCATGGTGGAGGGTATATAAGATTCGGCCGAACTTAGCACGCTTTTATTTGTTTGATCATAAGCATGTTAATTTAGAAGGATACATCGGACTATATCTCGATATAGACCGATCTGCCGATTTAGGGTCTTAGGCCCATAAAAGCCACATATATTATCCGATTTTCCTGAAATTTGGGACAGTGAGTTGTGTTAGGCCCTTCAACACCTTTCTTCAATTTGGTACAGATGGGTCCAGATTCGGATATAGCTGTCACATATACCGATATACCGATTTAGGGTCTTAGGCCAATAAAAGTCACATATATTATCCAATTTTGCTGAAATTTGGAACAGTGAGTTGTGTAAGGCCCTTCGGCATCCATCTTCAATTTGGCCTAGATCGGTTCAGATTTTGATATAGCTGCCATGTAGACCGATCTCTCAATTTAAGGGTTTGGGCCCTAAAAAGCTCATTTATTGCCCGATGTCCCCGAAAATTGGGACGGTGGATAGTGGTAGGCCTTTCGACATCCTTCGCCAATTCGGCCCAAATCAGTACAGATTTGGATATAGCTGCCATATAGACCGATCTCTCGATTCAAGGTTTTGGGCCCATAAACGACGCATTTATTATACGATGTTGCCAAAATATGGGACAGTGAGTTGCGTTAGGTTCCTCGACATTCCTCTTCTGTTTGGGCCAGATCGGTCTAGATTTGAATATAGCTGCCATATAGACCGATCTCTCTATTGAAGGTCTTGGGCCCATAAAAGGCGCATTTATAGTCCCATGTCGCCGATATTTGGGACATTGATTTGTGTAAGGCCCTTCAACATCCTTCTTCAGTTTGGGGAAGATCGGTCCAGATTTGAATATAGCTGACATATAGACCGATCTCTCGATTGAAGGCCTTGGGCCCATAAAACGCGCATTTATGGTCCGATGTCGCCGAAATTTGGAACATTGATTTGTGTTAGGGCCTTTGATATTCTTCTTTAGTTTGGGACAGATGGGTTCAGATTTGCATATAGCTGCCATATAGACCGATCTCTCGATTTAAGATCTTGGGGCCATATGAGCCGCATTTCTTATCAGATTTCGTCGAAATTTCGAACGGTGAGTTGCGTTAGTGTCTTTAAGATCCTTCTTCAATTTGGCTCAGATCGGTTCAGATTTCGATATAGCTGCTATATAGACCGATCTCTCGATTTAAGGTTATTCATTTTTTACCGGATTATGATGAAAAGTGGTTTACATAAATGCCTGAGGTGGTGGGTGTCCCAAAGTTCGGCCCAGGCGAACTTCACCCTTGTTTACTTGTTATACCCATCACCATAGGATGGTCCGCCTAATCATTCCGTTTGTTACACTTGGAGTTTTGATCTAGGACCCCATAAAGTATAGATTGGGTTGCCCAAAAAGTAATTGCGGATTTTTCATATAGTCGGCGTTGACAAATTTTTTCAACGGCTTGTAACTCTGTAATTGCATTCTTTCTTCTGTCAGTTATCAGCTGTTATTTTTAGCTTGCTTTAGAAAAAAAGTGTAGAAAAGTATATTTGATTAAAGTTCATTCTAAGTTTTATTAAAAATGCATTTGCTTTCTTTTAAAAAATCCGCAATTACTTTTTGGGCAACCCAATATATTCCTGATCGACTCGACATCCTGAGTCGATCTTGCCATTTCCGTTCGTCCGCCTGTCGAAATCACGATAGCGGTCGAACGTGTAAAGCTAGCTGCTTGAAATTTTGCACGGATGCTTTATATCGATGTAGATCTTTGGGGATTGCAAATAGAACATATCGGTTCCGATTTGGATATAGCTCCCATATAAACCGAACTCCCGATTTAACTTCTTGAACCCCTGGAAGCCGCAATTTCAGTCCGATATGGCTGACATTTTGGACATTGTGTTCTATTACGACTTTTAACAACTGTGCAAAATACCACTCAAATCGTTTAAGAACCTGATATAGCTCCCATATAAACCGATCTCCCGATTTGACTTCTTGAGCCCGCTGAAAGCCACAATTTTCATGCGATTGGGCTGCAACTTTGTATATAGTGTTATTAAATGATTTCCAAAACTGTGCCTAAGACGGTCCAGATCAGTCTGCATCCTGCTATAGCTCCCATACAAGTCGATCTCCCGATTTGAATTCTTGAGACCCTGGAAGCCTTAATTTTTGTCTGATTTGACTAAAATTTCGAACATAGTGTTCTGTTATGACTCTCAACAATTGCGCCAAGTACGGTGCAGATCGGTCTATAACCAGATATAGCTGCCATATTTTAGCAGAATCCATGGTGGTGGGTGGCCAAGATTCGGCCCGGCCTAACTTGGCACGCTTTAACTTGTTTTTTTTTTTCTTTAAATTTCAAATTGACAGACGAACAAGAAGCCAGTTCGAAATATTTTGAAAGTATTGATTTTTAAGAGTCTAAAATTTTTTTTTTTTTGTTAGCTTTTTCAGAACGAAGTACAAAGCGGAGCAGAACTCACTGAGCCCAAAAATGTGTGAGTTGATTAATTGGCGCGACCATAAAATGTCTTCTTAGCAGCTTTATCGTCATGATTATTAGAGAAATTCTAATAAAGCTAAACCAGCCAAGAACAATAGACTGTCTATGCGTGTTTAAATGACCATAAACTATGCGAAATGATAAATTGTGAATAATAGTTTTAAACAAATAAAACAGCAGAGTAAATTTTTATTTTGAGACTTTAGTCAATTTTTAATTAATCGATTAATGACCGTGTTTTTTGCCTCTGACAGTTCTATTATTGTTGCATTTTTTTTTTATAAATTGGAACTAATTAAGCACGAAAATGGATATTTCACGTTGGGACATTAATTCCAAATGGCGCTCTCTTCCATTTGTGTTGTAGATGGCTAAGATGGTAAAGTCACGTTTATGATAAGCTCAAATTTTGCATAAAGAGCTTAGCTACCGAAATTATCTCCTGTATCGAATAAGTGATTTAAATTGCTTCCTATTGGCAAATCATTTGTTAGAGGTTGGTTAATATGTTTAATTGGGAAATAATGAATGGATGCGGTTAATAATGCGGAACCGAGTTTTGTTTAACTACTATGATGGCGACAAGCCAAGAGGATTGATTGAAATCAGCGCAGTATCAAAGGCAGGACATTTATCACCTAAACACATTGTATGGGGGTTTAATTAATAGCTGAGGTAGACCAGCGTGCCCCAATACCCTGCCTAAACGACGGCCTTAGTTGGATTTTGTAAATTCCAAGGAATTCAGTTGAGGATAGTTGGTCCTAGAATGAGATTTTCAATAAAAAAATTATATATTTTATTAACCTTTATGGCTAAAACATGATCTGTACTCTATACCGCCACTACAACGGATGTGGTGCTGCTGGCGGAAATATCCATTCCGTCAACCGCATCCGATTAATAGACCTAAATTCACATAATCACCATCACCCTCAACAGCCATAATCATACTTTATCATCATGAAGAACTAATCATTATACCATTATCCCCACCAACAACAACACTGCAGACTCTTTTCTAGTAAACTATTCTAAGGCCAAACTCATCATTATTATCATTAATAACATCATTATTACCTAAAATTATCATATCTTTCAATTGTAACACCTTTTCTAATTTGTTTTCAAACCCTAACTCTAAAGAGCTCACAAATATGCGTATTAATCTGCGTGGGCGTTTGCATTACCCCCTCTTGCTTCATATATGCATATGAGTACTCCAGCAGCTTGTGCGTCGCTACTCCCCTGTTGCATAGCCTATGCCTAGCACATCTACATCACGTAGTTTGTATGAAGCGCAACAACAACATCACACGTCCAGGAAAGCCAGCGCACAGATCAATACGCACATTAACATCAAACACACCACAACATGTTTGCATTAAAATAGGAATACTTGTATGTGCCGTGATCGAATCATAGCTCGCCAGCTCTATGAGTATGGGGTCAATGGCTCATGCCAACGAACATGTTGGAACCAACCGCAAGATCGATTGCACATAAATGCATTCGCCACATAAAACAGAGGTTAATTCATGTAACACATAAACAAGTAAAAGCGTGGTAAGGTCGGCCGGGCCGACGACTCTTGGGAACCCACCACCATTGATTCTGCTAAAAATTTATACAAAATAAAGTTGTAGAGCATAATTTTATTCTACATACCAAACATCTGTCAGACCATCAAAAATTAAAGATTCTAGGAACCGAACAAGGATGATCGAGAGACTGGTTTACATGGGAGCAATATCAGGTTATAGATCGATTTTGGCACAGTTGTTGCAAGGCATAACAAAACACTATGCAAAACTTCAATCAAATTGGACAAAAATTGCGGCCTGTAAGGCTCAAGAAGTCAAATCAAGCCATCGGTTTATATGGGAGCTATATATGGTTATAGACCGATTCGGACCGTAGTACTTGGTACAGTTGTTGAAAATCATAACAAAATATTACATGCGAATTTCAGACAAATCGGACAAAAATTGCTACTTCCGGAGGTTTAAAAAGTCAAATCGGGAGATCGGTTTATATAGGAGCTATATCAGGTTATAGACCTATTTGGTCCGTACTTGGCACAGTTATTGGAAGCCAAAGCAGAACACATTGTGCGAAATTTCAGCCAAATCGGACAAGAATTACGGTGCCCAGGGGCTAAGGAAATCAAACCGTGAGATCGGTTTACATGGGAGCTACACCGGGTTATTGACCGATTTGGACCGTACTGGACACAGTTGTTGGAAACTATACATGCAATGCAATACATGCAAACATTACATGCAAAATTTTAGCCAAATCGGATGTAAATTTAGGCTTCCAGGGGCTCAAGAAGTAAAATCCGGAGATCGGTTTATATGGGAGCTACATCAGGTTATAAACCCATCCGAACCGTACATGCCACAGTGATAGAAAGTGATAATAGAACACTGCGTCCAAAATTTCAGCCAAATCGTATGTAAATTTAGGCTTTCAGGGGCTAAAGAAGTAAAATCAGGAGATCGGCTTATATGGGAGCTATATCAGGTTATAGACCGATTTCGACTTTACTAAGTGCAGTTGTTGAAAGTCATAACAGAACACTATATGCAAAATTTCAGCCAAATCGGACAAAAATTGCGACTTCCAGGGGCAAAAGAAATCAAATCGGGAGATCGCTGTGTATGGGAGCTATATCTAAATCTGAACCGATAAAGCCCATTTCAAGTCCCCAATGACCTACATCAAAATTAAGTATCTGTGTAAGATTTTAAGCGGCTAGCGTTACGCGTTCGACCGCTATAGTGATTTCGACAGACGGACGAACGGACATGGCTAGTTCGAATCAGAATTTCGATACGATCAAAAATATAAAAACTTTATGGGATCTTAGCCGAATATTTCGAGATGTTGCAAACGGAATGACTAGATTAGTATGGGGGTATACTAATCTAGTCATTCCGTTTGCAACACCTATGGTGGTGGGTATAAAATAACAAAACTGATACTGAAATAACAAATAGCAATTGTGTGCAAGCTCATGGCCTTGCTTGGGATTATTTTCTTTAATACGTACATATTAATGCGCAATAGCGTGAGTATTTTTCTCTAGTAGGATAGACACAAGAGAATAATAATTGGTCCGGCAATCGAATAATCAGTTGCGGCAAACGAAAGACTTTTGCAAATAAGGGGTTTTTGGTTTTCGGACTAAAACAAGTAAAAAGGCGTTAAGTTCGGCCGGCCCAAAATTTAGATACCCACCACCTCGTGTATATATGTAAACCACCTTTCATCAAAATCCGGTGAAAATTGCATACCTTATATCCCATAGCAGTTATATCGAAATATATTCCGACTTGGATTAAATACTAATAAGTACAAGTCAATGTTCCACTGTGTATAACAACATATTGGTCTTTTTAGTAGTTATATCTAAAAATAAACCGATCTGAACTATATACGACACGGATGTCGAAAAGCCTTACATAAGTCACTGTTTCAAATTTCAGTGACATCGGATTATAAATGCGCCTTTTATGGGGCCAACACTTTAAATCCAGATATCGGTCTATATGGCAGCTATATCTAAATCTGCACCGATTTGGGCCAAATTGAAGAAGGACGTCGCGGAGCCTAACACAACGTACTGTCTCAAATCTCAGCGAAATCGGATAATAAATGTGGCTTTTATGGCTCCAAAACCTAAAACCGAGAGATCGGTCTATATGGCAGCTATATCCAAATCTGGACTGATTTGTACCAAATTATTAAAAAATATCGGTGGGCCTAACGCAACACGCTGTCCCAAATTTCAGCAAAATCGGATAATAAATGTGGCTTTTATGGGCCTGAGACCCTTAATCGCCCGATCGGTCTATATGGCAGCTATATCCAAATCTGAACCGATCTAGGCCAAATTGAAGAAAGATGTCGAAGGGCCTAGCACAACTCACTGTCCGAAATTTCAGCAAAATTGGATAATTAATGTGGCTTTTATTGGCCTAAGACCCTACATCGGAGGATCGGTAGATTTGGACAGCTATATCCAAATCTGGACCCATCTGTACCAAATTGAAGAAAGGTGTCGAAGGGCCTAACACAACTCACTGTCCCAAATTTCAGCAAAATTGGATAATTAATGTGGCTTTTATTGGCCTAAGACCCTAAAACGGCGGATCGGTCTATGTGGATCGGTCTACCCCCTCCATCATAGATCGCATTTGTCGAGTTCTTTTACTCATGTCTCTTTCTAGGCAAACACTTACGCCCTCTAGTGGCTCAAGAAGTCAAGATTCAAGATCGGTTTATATGGCTGCTATATCAGGTTATCATCCGATTTAAAGCAAACTCAGCACAGTTGTTGGAAGTCATAACCTTACACGTCGTGCAAATTTTCAGCCTAATCGGATAGGAATTGTGCCCTCTAGACGCTCAAGGAGTCAAGACCCCAGATAGGTTTATATGACAGCTATATCAGATAATGGACCGATTTCTTATTCAGCACATTCATAACAAAACTCCTCATACAAAATTTCAGCAAAATCGGATTGCGCCCTCTAGTGGCTCAAGAAGTCTAGATACAAGATCGGTTTATGTGGCAGCTATATCAGGTTATGGACCAATTGAAAACATACTCAGCACAGTTGTTGGAAGTCATAACCTTACATGTCGCGCAAAATTTCAGTCAAATCGAACGAGAATTGCGCCTTCTAGAGGCTCAAGAAGTCGAGACCCAAGATCGGTTTATATGGCAGCTATATCAAAACATGGACCGATATAGCCCATTTACAATCCCAACCGACCTACACTAAAAAGAAGTATTTGTGCAAAATTTCAAGCAGCTAGCCTTACTTCTTCGAAAGTAAGCATGCTTTCGACAGACGGACGGACGGACATGGCTAGTTCGACTCACGACGTTCAAGAACATTAATACTTTATGGGGTCTTAGACCAATATTTCATTACAAACGGAATGACGAAATTAGTATACCCCCATCCTATGGTGGAGGGTATAAAAAACTTCATTATAAAAGTTAGAAAATCCCAAACATTTTATATTTTGGCGTGTATGCACCTGCCCTTGTCCTAGCGCCTCAATCACGCCGGTAGTAGATCACGTATCTGTAACCCTAAGAGGCAGCGGTGTGTTCAGTGTCCCTCAGGAAGCCATGAGCCCTTGATCACACTTACTTTCTGTTCGTCTACATACACTTCCCGGCATACTAGTGCTTCTATCGTGCCGTAGCCGGCATGGTTAAGCGTGTTCTGAGAAGTGATTGGGGTCTTAGTCGTCGCGCTGTTCGGTCCATATATGGTGGTCTATTTGTTGCTTGTGCAACTTATGGAGCGCCTGTATGGCACGGAATTGCTGCGACTGTCTTAGGGCGGAAGAAGATCCTCTCTTGTCAGAGGGTGGCAATGCTGGCTTGCTTGCCTGTGGGCAGGACTGTTTCGACAGATGCACTACAGGTATTGCTTGGCGCACCCCCGCTTGATTTACTCGTGATTTACATGGCCGTTCTGTATAGTGTGAAAAAGGGAATTCCATTGGTGCGTGAGGATTGGCTCAACGCTTCCGAGCTTGCAGATGAGGCGGCTCAAGGCACTCCTTTTGGAGCGTCTTGATGATAGGTGGAGGACTAGATGGACGAACAGCGAAAATGGTCGGGTGAATTATGAATTTATTCGTGACGCGACGTTCGTACGAGACCGCCCGGACTTTGGCTTCGGCCTTAGTCTGGGCTTCATACTGACGGGACTTGGTTCCTTTTAAAGCGCTTTTTAGCATCAGAGAAATTTGTCTACGACTGAATTGTGGAACTGTGGGTGACCTGAGGACTGGAGGCATGTTTTGACAGAATGCCCGTACCACGCAGACATTAGAGATCTAGGCGCGATAGGGATAAGCGAGGCGGTGAGGGATTTCAGTAGGGCCCTTGAGGACGGGACGATTGTTGCAAGGCTGGCCACCTTTTCCCGGGAAGTATTTCTTAGGAGGCGGACTAGACTTAGTGGTGGTATGAATGCACGCTAGTTATCCATAACGAGGTGTTGCTGTGCTGGCGCGACTGTGTGATTTGGTGCTGCGCATGACATGGCCTGGCACCTGCCTTGCCCATGTTGATGCAGCGGTGTTTGCCCATTGTTGATTCCCTTAGCTGTTGTGGTTGTGATCGGTCACCCGTGAGGGTGGCCGCGTTGATTGTAAAGTCCCATGTTGTTGCTGATTTATGTGGCGTAGCCCGTGAGGGCTGCCGTGTCCTGTTTGTGTTTTGTGTATATTGTCTGGCTGTATGTTTGATGCATACTTTTGTATGCTGGCTGAGGTCGGCGTAGGGTGATTTTCTCCCATTCAGGTGACCAGTCCGGAACTGTTTGGGGTTCAACTGGTAGTAGTCTTTTAAGGCTACGAAGTCTGACCGGAGACTTTAATCTGGTACCAAGGGTGTCAGGAGCCCCTGGAACTTTGGTTCCAGCCTGACAATGGTGAGGCCCCAGTGGGGAGCAACGTGGTGGCTGTGGTTTGTACCCAAATCGCGGGTAGAGCATAAGCTCGACGTGGAGTTGCGTTTTCAACCGGGTGCCGTGACCCATAGATCGGAAGGAGTTTTAGGTAGTACTCCGCTCCTAACCAAGGAGGTGAACACGTCCAAATACGTGGGATCAAATTGGTACTCATGTGTAAGTTACCACATGTGGGGGCGTTGGTAGACGCATTGCATTCACCCTTGGGCCTCGCAGGTTTGGGCCGTGATGGCAGGTATCTGCGTGAAACTCGACATTCGTGCCTCTATCGTGCCGTGACTGATTCATTTATCTGTACTACTTTATGTAATTAACAGCATATGTCCTAATGTCCCTCAGCCACCGGAAACACTCTGTCATTATTTGCCCGTCTTTCCTACCGTTTATGCACACATCCCGGTATCATGGTGCCACAGTCATGCCGTGGTTGAACCATGACTCTCTAAAATCAATAGCCTTATTTCGATTTAAAATTACTAAACAGTTTTGCGTCGTAGTAATTCGTCACATTATGACCTTTTTTTGATACTTAAATCTTAAATCTATATTGGCAAGTACTTAGGAGAGAACACCCTCTTTTACAAAATCAATTTACGAATCGTGATAGTATCACATCCAAATCAATGTTTATTGCTCTCTACACCTTCTAAATGTAGAACATTTTGATGAACCTCTGTGAACTTTGGTAAATCATGGGATTTTAATTACATCAAGGGTCCAGTCAGCCACCTTTGAACCAGATAAACTTATCCATTTGTTTGTTTCTTTTGCTTGATATGGAAATGATAAATGCGTTTCATTTAAAGGGTGTGTTTTTGAGATGAAGGGTAGAATGTTCTGGTTCGAATTAGTGCCCACCATAAAATCCTTCATTAGCATCAGTGGCCAAAGTCACGTCTGACTTGTGGTGGCTTGTGATTGGAATGATGTTTAAAAACGTGTCAATTGCCTATGGTAATTACGACCGCTGCTTGGGTTTGAAACTGATGTCCATGGGCAATGGGCTGTGAAGGCAGGAAATAGCCAAGGCAGCCAAAGTACTGTGGAGACGTGGAGTTAATAAAATTAAACAGCAGGTTTAAATATCAATGGTGATAAAATCAATCAAACTTTCGAAATGTATTGAAAATCATACCAAATACTGGAATGTATTGCAAATCAAAGCAAATATATGCTGGCCAAAAATACGAATTACTGCTCCATTTCAGAGCCTGGTATTATCATGGCTTATAAATTAGGCCTTAACTCAATTATATTAGCATGGCCGAACTTAACGCAAAAAAAAACCGTTTTACTGTCCCACTTCCAATAACCTTGAAAAGTAGCACACAACTTTTATTGGCACTCAACATGTTTCCTTTCCATGACAATGAGGTTTGTGAAAGGCGTCTATGGCAAAATCCTCTCATAATTTATCAACAGAGTCCATTAGGCTTGGATAAACATGACATATGTGTATGGATGATGCAAATACAAGGATTTAATTATTTTCTATATTTAGATGAAATTGTAAGAAGGACTAGTGCAATAAGTCTTTTTATACCCTACACCACTACTGTGGTACAGGGTATTATAACTTAGTGAATTAGTTTGTAACACCCAAAAGGAAGACAGATAGACCCATTGATAAGTATGCCGATCGATTCAGAATCACTTTCGACTTTGCTATGTCCGTCCGTCTGTCTGTCTGTCCGACTGTCTGCCTGTCCGTCCGTCTGTCTGTCCGTCCGTCTGTCTGTCCGTCTGTCTGTCTGTCTGTCCGTCCGTCTGTCCGTCCGACTGTCTGTCCGTCCGTCTGTCTGTCCGTGTACAAACTACATGTCGCAGTTTTCATCCGATCGTCTTTAAACTCGGTATGGAAATGTTTTTCGGCCTATAGATAAAGCCTATTGAAACTGGAAAAAATCGGTTCAGATTTGGATATAGCTCCCAAATATATGTTCGCCTGATTTTCAGTAATAATGCAATAAAATGGTCATTTGTTAGCCGATTCTCTCGAAATCTGGCAGGAAGGATTTTCCTATGACTCCCAATATAACTGATAAATTTCATGGAAATCGGTTCAGATTTGGATATAGCTCCCATATATATGTTCGTCCGATTTTCAGTAATAATGCAAAAAAATGGTCATTTGTTAGCCGATTCTCTCGTAATTTGGCAAGAAGGATTTTCTTACAACTCTCAATATAACTGATGAATTTCATAGAAATCGGTTAAGATTTGGATATAGCTTACATATATATGTTCGCCCGATTTTCAGTAATAATGCAATAAAATGGTCATTTCTTAGCCGATTCTCTCGAAATTTGGCAGGAAGGATTTTTTTATGACTCCCAATATAATTGATGAATTTTATGGAAATCGGTTCAGATTTGGATATAGCTCCCATATATATGTTCGCCCGATTTTCAGTAATAATGCAATAAAATGGTCATAAGTTAACCGATTATCTTGAAATTTGGCAGGAAGGATTTTCTTATAACTCTCAATATAACTGATGAATTTCATAGAAATCGGTTCAGATTTCGATATAGCTCCCATATATATGTTCGTCCGATTTGCAGTAATACAGCAATAAAATAGTCATTTGCCAACCGATTCTATCGAAATATGGCAGGAAGGATTTTCTTACGACTTCCAATATAAGTAATGAATTTTATAGAAATCGGTTAAGATTTGGATATAGCTCCCATATATATGTTCGTACGATTTTCAGTAATAATGCAATAAAATGGTCATTTGTTAACCGATTCTTTCGAAATTTTGCAGGAAGGATTTTCTTGTGACTCTCAATATCGCTGGTGAATTTCATGGAATTCGGTTCAGATTTAGATATAACTCTCACATGTATATATCGCCCGATTTTCACTCCTAGAGTCACAGCAAGCACATTTATTGACCAATCTTGCCAAAAAATTGCCCAACGCTTTCCTCGATAACTACTACAATATACATAGAGTTTGGTCAAAATCGGTTCAGATTTAGATATAGCTCCCATATATATGTTCGTCCGATTTTCAGTAATAATGCAATATAATGGTCTTTTGTTAACCGATTTTCTCGAAATTTGGCAGAAGGGATTTTCTCTTGACTCTCAATATTACTGGTGAATTTCATGGAAATCTGTTCAGATTTAGATATAGCTCTCATATGTATATATTGCCCAATTTTCACTCCTAGAGTCACAGCAAGCGCATTTATTGACCAATCTTGCCAAAATTTTGCAAAACACTTTCCTCGACGACTGCCACAATATTTGAGGAGTTTGCTCGAAATCGGTTCAGATTTAGATATTGCTCCCATATATATGTTCTTTCGATTTTGAGAAATATTGCAAAAAATTGATCATTTATTATCCGATTCTGTCGAAATTTTGCAGGAAGGACTTTCTTGAGACTCTCAATATTACTGGTGAATTTAGTAGAAATCGGCCCAGATTTAGATATAGCTGTCATATATGTACATCGCCAGATTTTCACCCCAAGAGCTACTGCAAGCGCATTGTTTGACCAATCTTGCTGAAATGTTGTACAACGCTTTCCTCGAAGACTACCACATTATCTGAGAAGTTTGCTCGGAATCGGTTCAGAATTAGATATAACTCCCATATATATATAGCACAGTTGTTGAAAGTCATAACAGAACATTATATGCAAAATTTCAGTCAAATCGGACAAAATTTTGCGGCTTCTAAGGGCTCAAGAAGTCAAATCGGGATCGATTTATATGGGAGCTATATCAGGTTCTTGAGCAATTTGAACTGTACTTCGCACAGTCGTTGAAGGTCATAACGGAACAACATGTGCAAAATTTCTGCCAACTAGGACAAAAAGTTACGGCTTCCAGGGGCTCAAGAAGTCAAATCAGGATCGATTTATATGGGAGCTATATCAGGTTCTTGACCAATTTGAACCGTACTTCACACAGTAGTTGAAAGTCATAACAGAACATCATGTGCAAATTTTCAGCCAAATCGGACAAAATTTGTGGCTTCCAGGGGCTCAAGATGTCAAATCGGGAGATCGGTTTGTATGGGAGCTATATCTAAATCTGAACCCATAGGCAATCCCCAACAACATACATCAATATTTAGTATCTGTGCAAAATTTCAAGCGGCTATCTTTACGAGTTCGACCGCTATCGTGATTTCGACATACGGATGGACCGACGGACGGACGGACATGGCTAGTTCAACTGTGAATGTCGAGACGATATATAAACTATATGGGATCGCAGATCAATATTTCGAGGTGTAACAAACAGATTGACTAGGTTAATCTTAATACCCCCATCCTATGGTGATGGGTATCATTGAGCTTAAACTTGAATCGGACAACACTCATTGGCATGTTAGAAGTTTGCCCCTGTTCCTTAATAAAATGTTCATGTGCAAATTTGCATTGGCATATCTAATTACGCCTCGGCTATTATTACCAGCATCCCTTATCCATTTTTCTCTCATTTTCTTCTATGCCATTGGCCTGATAGTGGCGCCTTGATCCAACCAATGATTTTGCGCTTTTTATAGGTAAGTGTTACAATTGCAAATAGGATTTGTTATTTGCTGACGTCGGCAACTAGGACAGAGATAGAGAGAAACATAAAGATTTAAAAATTTATATGAATTCCGAAAATTTCTAACGTTGGGCCAGAGCGAACATAAGATGAATAAACCTTCCTTCATGGATACCATTTGTCAAGTTCTGTGCACGATTTCAACATAGTTTCACTGAATAGTTTAAAGTGAAAATTGGAATTTTTTGACGGAGTCACGAATTAAGGCCCATTTTCCTTTAGGACGCATAGTTTAGGAGATACAGCCATTTTCAAGTTTTCAAGTGAATTTCGATGAAATTTTGAATTTTTTGGTGGAGTCACGAATTAAGGCCCATTTCCCTCTAGGACGCTTAGTTTAGGAGATACAGCCATTTTAAAATTTTCAAGTGAATTTCGATGAATTTTGAATTTTTTGAAAGTATGTATCATATACGTGATCTACTCTAAAATACCTCTTATTTGAGCCCCATATTGCAATGGCCAGCAAATACTTTCTACATGGTTGGTGTTATGGGGGTGGGATGGCACCATAGACACTTTTCCGAACATTGATATCAAATTCGTGCTATACTCCCCAAGACCTTTCATTTAAGCCGCATATTGCAATGGTCGTAAATTTGTCCTTTATGGGGAGGGGCGTCCTCCCAGAAACTTGGTACAACATTTGGATATCAGATTCGTATTCTACACTCAAATAGGTTTTATTTTAGCCCCATATTGCCATGGTCGGTAAATATGTCATGTTTGGGGGTGCTTTGGGAAGCGGTAGACCCCCAGAAACTTGGTTCCACATTTGGATGTCAAATTCGTATTCTACTCGCAAATACCTTTCATTTGAGTCCTATATTGCCCTGGTGGGTAAATATGTCCGATTTAAGGGTGTTTAGGGGGATGGGGTGGTCCCCCTAGCACTTGGTCCGACAATTGGATATCAGATACGTTTTCTTCTCCTAAATACCTTTCATTTGAGTCCCATATTGTCGTGATTGGTCTATATAAATATATTGAAGGTTTTTGGGGGTGGGACGCTCCCCCTAGGTACCCCATCCGAAATTAGGATACCAGGTTTTAGGTTACTAAAAAGAGCACACAAAATTTCGCTTTAATCGCACCACCCATCTCCGAAATCTGGCGTTTCTGAAAATTAGGGTAAGGGGGAGGGTCCGCAACCCCCCCCAAAATCGGTTCAGATTTGGATATAGCTCCCATATATAACTTTCGTCCGATTTGACCTATAAAGGCTGTAGAAGGCACAATTCTGGTCCGATCTTTACAAAATTTGGCACGATGTGCTTTTTCTGACGTCCCAATATGTGTGCAAAGTTTCATAAAAATCGGCCCAGATTTAGATATAGCTCCCATGTATATCTTTCATCCGATATGGCCTTTTAAGGCTGTGAAAGCCACATTTTTGGTCCGATCTTTACAAAATTTGTCATGGGCAGTTTTATTTAACGTCCTCATATGTGCGCAAAGTTTCATAAAAATCGCTCTATTTTTAGATGTAGCTCCCATATATATTTTTCATCCGATATGGCCTTTTAAGGCTGTGGAAGCCACAACTTTGGTCCGATCTTTGCAGAATTTGTCTTGGGCCGTTCTATTTAATGTCCTCATATGTGCGCAAAGTTTCATAAAAATCGGCCCAGATTAAGATATAGCTCCCATATATAACTTACGTCCGATTTGACCTATAAAGGCTGAAGAAGGCACAATTCCGATCTTTACAAAATTTGGCACGAAGTGCTTTTTGTGACGTCCCAATATGTATGCAAAATTTCATCATAATCGGATCAGATTTAAATGTAGCTCCCATGTATATCTTTCATCCGATATGCCCTTTTTAAGCTGTAGTAGCTACAATTTTGGTCCCATCTTTACAAAATTTGGCATGGAGCGTTTTATTCAACGTCCTCATATGTGCGCAAAGTTTCACAAAAAGTCGGTCCAGATTTATATATATCTCCCATATATATTTTTCATCCAATATGGCTCTTTAAGGCTTTGCAAGCCACATTTTTGGTTCGATCTTTACAAAATTTGTCATGGGCCGTTTTATTCAACGTCCTCATATGTGCGCAAAGTTTCGTAAAAATCGGTCCAGATTTAGATATAGCTCACATATATATTTTTCATCCGATATGAACTTTTAAAGCTGTAGAAGCCACAATTTTGGTGCAAGCTCTACCAAATTTGGCATGAAATGTTTTGTGCAACGTCCCAATATGTGTGCAAAATTTTATTGAAATCGGTTTACATTTAGATATAGCTCCCATATATATTTTTCATCCGATATGACCTTTTAAGGCTGTGGAAGACACAATTTTGATCCGATCTTTGCAGAATTTGTCTTGGGCCGTTCTATTCAATGTCCTCATATGTGCGCAAAGTTTCATAAAAATCGGCCCAGATTTAGATATAGCTCCCATATATAACTTATGTCCGATTTGACCTATAAAGGCTGTAGAAGGCACAATTTTGATCCGATCTTTACAAAATTTGGCACGATGTGCTTTTTGTGACGTCCCAATATGTGTGCAAAATTTCATCATAATCGGATCAGATTTATATATAGCTTCCATATATATTTTTCATCCGATATGGCCTTTTTAGGCTGTAGAAGGCACAATTTTGGTCCGATCGTTACAAAATTTGGCACGATATGCTTTTTGTAACGTCCCAATATGTGTGCAAAATTTCATCATAATCGGATCAGATTTATATATAGCTCCCATGTGTAACATTCGGCCGATTAGACCTATAAAGGCTGTAGAAGGCACAATTTTGATCCGATCTTTAAAAAATTAGTCACGAAGTGCTTTTTGTGACGTCCCAATATGTGTGCAAAGTTTCATAAAAATCGGCTTAGATTTAGATATAGCTCCCATGTATAACTTTCGGCCGATTTGACCTATAAAGGCTGTAGAAGGCGCAATTTTGATCCGACCTTTACAAAATTTGTCACGAAGTGCTTTTTGTGACGTCCCAATATGTGTGCAAAATTTCATCATAATCGGATCAGATTTATATATAGCTCCCATGTATATTTTTCATCCAATATGGCTCTTTAAGGCTTTGCAAGCCACATTTTTGGTTCGATCTTTACAAAATTTGTCATGGGCCGTTCTATTGAACGTCCCAATATGTTTACAAAGTTTCATAAAAATCGGCTCAGATTTAGATATAGCTCCCATGTATATTTTTCATACGATATGGCCTTTTAAGGCTGTGAAAGCCACAATTTTTTTGACGGAGTCACGAATTAAGGCCCATTTCCCTTTAGGACGCATAGTTTAGGAGATACAGCCATTTTTTAAATTTTTAAGTGAATTTCGATGAAATTTTGAAAATTTTGATGGAGTCACGAGTTAAGGCCTTAGTTTAGGAGATACAGCCATTTTAATGTTTTCAAGCGAATTTCGATGAAATTTTGGCGGAGTCACAAATCAAGGCCCATTTCCCTCTAGGACGCATAGTTTAGGAGATACAGCCATTTTAAAGTTTTCAAGTGGATTTCGAATAATTTTTGATGGAGTCACGAATTAAAGCCCAGTTCCCTCTAGGACGCATAGTTTAGGAGATACAGCCATTTTAAAGTTTTCAAGTGAATTTTATGAAATTTTTGAATTTTTTGAAGGAGTCGCAAATTTAGGCCCGTTTCCCTCTAGGACGCATAGTTTAGGAGATACAGCCATTTTATGTTTTCGAACAGAAATTGCGATTTCTAATGGACTTTCAATGAAATTTAGAATTTTTTGATGGAGTCGCGAATTAAGGCTCATTTCATTTGAGCCACAAATTTTTACCCTTTGGGGGGTTCTTATGGAAAGTGGCGGAAAGTATCCATAGTTGGATATACGTATTTTCCTCCCAGATACCTTTATATGAACCCTATATTGCGATGACCAGTAAATAAATGCTGTTTGTCGTCTATTTTGGGAAATGGGTAGACCCCCCAAAAATTGAGTGCCGAAAGTGGGTATCAATTTAGTGCTTTACGCCTCAATACCTTTCATATGAGTCCCACATTGACATGGTCGGTAAATATGCCCTATTTAGGGGTATTTTGGGGAGTGAGGTGTCCCCCAAACACTAAGCTCTAAATATATATCAGCATTGTGCTCTATTCTCATGTATCTATATCATTTATTTAAAACACATATTGACATTGGTCTCGAAATTCGTTTTCTTATCACAAATACCTTTCATTTAAATCCCTATATGTCCGGTTTGGGGTATGGGCCCCAAAAACTATCAATCGTAATGCCTTTAATTTGAGACCCGTATTGTCATGATCGTCCAAAAAACTCTATTTTAGGGGGTTTCGGGGCTGAGGCGTCCCCCAGGTAATTGGACCCAACTTTTATTATGAAATTCGTACTCTACTCTTGAATACCTTTCATTTGAATCCCATATTGTCCCGATCGGCCCACTTTTATTTTTGGGTATTACTTTCGGGGTAAGGGGGAGGGTCCACCCCCCGTCCGATATCAAAAAATTATAAAATGTTATTATAAAATCTTCCTAAAAGACAAATTTTCTTTAAAATTTTCATAAAAGTTAAAATTTCAGTCCGACTTTTCTTTAAAACCAAAAAAAATACAAAATGTTGATCCTCTTCAAGCAAAATGACTTCAAATCGCTTGAGTAGTTCTCAAACTACAGAATAACATTGTATTTGTGACGAATATAGTTAGCTTCATTAGCATTGGGGGCCAACGTCATGTCTGATGTTGAGGTTGCGTCTACTGTGGTTAAAAAAAAAAAAACAGCCGTTTTATCTGCCTACATTCAACGTCAATGGTCCTACGCAACAAATTGTCGCATTAGAATATCTCTTAATTTATGTACAGAGATGAAGGAACTTGTAAAGTTTTCTACAGGACAGTGGGAATATAAAAGCATAAATGCAAAATAATCACTTACCACAAATAACGCACTGACATACCGTGACTAACAAACTAACTATGCGAAATTTTTAAAAATTTTCAAAAATTTGAAAACTTCGATTAAAAGTTTGTCGTTATAGTAGTTTTTTTAAAGGTTAAAAATTTCTTATCAAAAATTTTGTATTTTTTTGTTTGCTAAGTGATGCGATTTTCTTCCGAAACAAACCCTGAATGTCCTACATCCAATAGCCTTCACTGGCTACATTCACTGTTTGTTGAACTTTTTAACGATGCGCTGTGCAAAGTTCATTGGTTTCAGTTTCCTCCTACATATTCAAATATGTGCCATCGCTTAAAACGGCTTAACAATGGTTGCAGACACAGTTTGCAAGCGGTATATTACATGCAGTAATCTGTGTGAAAAATGGTATTCTTCTGAATTGGTATTGAAAAAGTAAACTTTATACGAAATTGGAGAGTGCAATGTCTTTCAAGTTTTAATTTGGAAATGAAAGATTTATTTGAATTTTCATATTTATTTTTAAGTTAATTTTTTTTTTTTTTTGATCGATCTCTGAAACGAACAGTTGTGTAGTATGCCTGCAGACAACTGTAGCTTCAATGTCCAACAATAGTAGATTACGCCTCCAGAGGATACCATTAAGGATCCGTCCATAGTTTTCTTTGTTCATTTCAATGGCAATGGCCTCTTGTTAATCCCACCAATATTCGAGGGTTTTTCAAAGCTCTGCATTAGGCATTATTTACAATTGCAAATATGTATTTCAGTAATATTGACAACAATGACAGCGACCACTTGGCTAGATAGAATAATTCAAACTTTGATCTTTAATATATAAAAATAAGAATAAATTAAAAAAAAAAATAGAAACTTTGTGTTCAGAGATTAGACAATGATACAAAAACCCCTGCTTATAATGTCAATTAATTATACCCTCTACCATAGGATGGGGGTATACTAATTTCGTCATTCTGTTTGTAACACCTCGAAATATGCGTCTAAGACCCCATAAAGTATATATATTTTTGATCGTCATGACATTTTAAGTCGAACTAGCCATGTCCGTCCGTCCGTCCGTCCGTCTGTACGTCCGTCCGTCTGTACGTCCGTCCATCCGTCTGTCTGTCAAAAGCGCGCTATCTGTACTCGAAGGAGTACAGCTAGCCGCTTGAAATTTTTCACAAATACTTTTTATTAATGTAGATCAGTTGAGATTGTAAATGGGCCAAATTGGTCGATGTTTTGATATAGCTGACATATAAACCGATCTGGGGTCTTGACTTGCTGAGCCTCTAGAGGGCGCAATTCACATCCGATTTAACTGAAATTTCGCACGCTGTGATTTGGTAACAATTCCAACAACAGCGCAAAGTATCGTTGAAATCGGTCCATGTTTTGATATAGCTGCCATATAAATCGATCTCGGGTCTTGACTTTCTGAGCCTCTAGAGGGCGCAATTCACATCTGATTTGGCTGAAATTTCGCATGAGGTGTTTTGTTATGACATCCAACAACTGCGCTAAGTATGGCGTAAATCGGTATAGATCCTGTTATAGCTGCCATATAAACCGATCTTGGGTCGTGACTTCCTGAGCCTCTAGAGGGCGCAATTCACATCCGATTTGGCTGAAATTTCGCATGAGGTGTTTTGTTATGACTTCCAACAACTGCGCTAAGTATGGCGTAAATCGGTATAGATCCTGATATAGCTGCCATATAAATCGATCTTGGGTCTTGATTTCCTGAGCCTCTAGAGGGCGCAGTTCTCATCAGATTTGGCTGACATTTCGCATGAGGTGTTTTGTTATGACTTCCAACAACTGCGCTAAGTATGACGTAAATCGGTATAGATCCTGATATAGCTGCCATATAAATCGATCTTGGGTTTTGACTTCCTGAGCCTCTATAGGGCGCAATTCTTTCCGATTTGATTGAAATTCTGCACATGGTGTTTTGATATCACTTCCAACAACTGCACTAAGTATGATTCAAATCGGTTCATAAACTGGTATAGCTGCCATATAAACAAATCGGTTCATAATCTGGTATATCTGCCATATAAACCGATCTTAGGTCTTGACTTCTTGAGCCTCTAGAGGGCGCAATTCTTGTCCGATTTGATTGAACTTCAGCACATGGTGTTTTGGTATCACTTCCAACAACTGCGCTAAGTATGATTCAAATCGGTTCATAAACTGGTATAGCTGCCATATAAACCGATCTTGGGTCTTGACTTCTTGACCCTCTAGAGGGCGTAATTCTCATCCGATTTGACTGAAATTCTGCACATGGTATTTTGGTATCACTTCCAACAACAGCGCTAAGTATTGTTGAAATCGGTCCATGTTTTGGTATAGCTGCCATATAAACCGATCTTGTGTCTTGACTTCTTGAGCCGCTAGAGGGCGCAGTTCTCATCAGATTTGGCAGAAATTTTGCATGAGGTGTTTTAGTATCACTTTCAACAACTACGCTAAATATGGTTCAAATCGGATCTGGTATAACCGCCAATAAACCGATCTTGGGTTTGACTTCTTGAGCCTCTAGAGGGCGCAATTCTCGTCCGATTTGACTGAAATGTTGTACGTGGTGTTTTGGTATCACTTCCAACAACTGCGATGAGTACGGTTCAAATCGGTTCATAATCTGGTATAGCTGTCATATAAACCGATCTTGAATCTTGACTTCCTGAGCCTCTAGAGTGCGCAATTCTTAACCGATTTGGCTAAAATTTTGCATGAGGTCTTTTGTTATGACTTCCAACAACTGCACTAACTATGATTCAAATTGGTTCATAATCTGGTATAGCTGTCATATAAACCGATCTTGAATCTTGACTTCCTGAGCCTCTAGAGTGCGAAATTCTTGTCCGATTTGATTGAAATTCAGCACGTGGTGTTTTGGTATCACTTCCAACAACTGCGCTAAGTATGATTCAAATCGGTTCATTATCTGGTATAGCTGCCATATAAACCGATCTGGGAACTTGACTTCCTGAGCCTCTAGAGGGCGCAATTCTAGTCCGATTTGGCTGAAATTTTGCATTACGTGGTTTGTTATGACTTCCAAAGACGGTGCTAAGCATGGCGTAAATCGGTATAGAACCTGACATAGCTGCCATATAAACCGATCTGGGATCTTGACTTCTTGAGCCTCCAGAGGGCGCTATTGTCATCCTATTTGGCTGAAATTTTGTACAACGGCTTCTCTCATAACCTTCAACAAACGTGTCTAATATGGTCTGAATCGATCAATAGCTTGATACAGCTATTATTGGGTTGCCCAAAAAGTAATTGCGGATTTTTTAAAAGAAAGTAAATGCATTTTTAGTAAAACTTAGAATGAACTTTACTCAAATATACTTTTTTTTACACTTTATTTCTAAAGCAAGCTAAAAGTAACAGCTGATAACTGACAGAAGAAAGAATTCTATTACAGAGTCACAAGCTGTGAAAAAATTTGTCAACGCCGACTATATGAAAAATCCGCAATTACTTTTTGGGCAACCCAATATATAAACCTATCTACCGATTTTGATTCTGGAACCCCTAGAAGGCGCAATTCTTATCCGAATGAACTGAAATGTCACACAATGACTTCTACAATGTTCAGCATTCGTTTATAGTCCGAAATAGCTCCAATAGCATTACAGATTTTATTCAATATTCTTTGTTTGCCTGAAATGAGATACCGCGCATAGGACTCGACAAATGCGATCCCTGTTGGAGGGTATATAAGATTCGACCCGGCCGAACTTACCACGCTCTTACTTGTTATTATAATTATAATATTTTTTTTAACGAAACTCAGCTCATTAAGGCCACTAAACCACTGTGCAAAGATTGATCTTGCCTTAAATTCATATGCGCAAGCGTAAATTAAAGCTTTAAACCGTTTCGGTATGAAGTGAGCAAAAACTTTTTTTAAGCTTTAACGAAAACTTTTTAAAGTGATGTCTCATATTTATCATAGACAACACTCATTCCTATGTAAAATGCCATCTCTGATCAAAACAAAGAAACGAAACATGAAAGCTGCCGAATAGATACTCAGCAAAAGAAAAATAAGTTTCCGATGGCAAAAAAACACTACATTTGTCTTCACTGCAAGTGTAGCTAATTCAAAATTAATCAAACAATACATTATCTGCAAGTTCAATTATGCTAAACAAATTTTTAGCCTTTTTCATTGTACGTCCGTCCGTCCGTATTTTTCTTAAGCTCCAAAAATATTCATTGCAATAAATAAACTTGAAAACAAAAGAATTACATTCACCCACATGATAAAATTTAAATTTACGAATATTTTACAAAATAATATGTGGGAAAATTTTTCGATTTCTAGTATTTGTTGTTGGAGTTGGAAGTTGGATGCACAGCGGCGGCAGCAATGATTTTGTGTGACGGCAATAATTTGTACATAATTGTATGTGTAGTGTGGTGCTACGGCTTCACCACCATAGCCATTTGCAGTCTATGGCTTGACACCGACACAAAAGGTGACTACAATTTACCCCGACACCAGAGAAGCAATTGCCACTGCATCCAATGCATAGTTGACGCTGTAACAAAAAATACCCATATATCTGACAAGACATACAAATTACAAGATTTTGTTGTTGTTGTGGCATTGCTTGGGCCTACCAATTGCAGACAAATATTCAACGGCGAGTGGGATGCTAAAGCGTTGGCTGGCCAAAGAAGTGCAAACGTTTTGTTTAAATATTATGAAAATAACTTATGTTAACAAGATATCATTACGATAATGATAATTGCCATGCAAACACTTTAGTAAAATAGTTTATTGATACTGCAAGAGAAGGCATTGGTTGGCATAACCATTATGACTTAAAATGTAATGACATTATAAAAATTTATTAAAGTCCTTAGTTTTTTAGGAAAATTTATTTTGTACTGAGAGAAAATTTCATAGAAATTTAGATCGGAAGGACGTCGAAGAGTCTAACCTAATTTACTGCCTCAAATTTCAGCGACATCGGATGATAAATGCGCCTTTTATGAGCCCAAAACCTTTAATCTAGAGATCGGTCTATATGGCAGCTATATTCAAATCTGGACCGATTTTGGCCAAATTGAAAAAGGACGTCGAAGAGTCTAACCTAGCTCACTGTCTCAAATTTCAGCGACATCGGAAAAAAAATTTGCTTTTCATGGCCCCAAAACCTTAAACCGAGAGATCGGTCTATATGGCAGCTATATCCAAATCTGGACTGATTTGGGCCAAATTGCAAAAGTATATCAAGGGACTCAAGTTTACTCACTGTCCCAAATTTCGGCGACATCGGACAATAAATGCGCCTTTTATGGGCCCAAAACCTTTAATCTAGAGATCGGTCTATATGACAGCTATATTCAAATCTGAACCGATCAAGGCCAAATTAAAGAAAGACGTCGAAGGGCCTAAGGCAACTCATGGTCCCTAATTTCAACAAAATTGGATAATAAATGGGGCTTTTATGGGCCCAAAACCTTAAATCGAGAAATCGGTCTATATGGCAGCTATATCCAAATCTGGGCCGATCAGAGCCAAATTGCAAAAAGATGTCGAAGGGCCGTAGACAACTAACTGTCTCAAATTTCCGCGACATTGCGCAATAAATGCGCCTTTTATGGCCCCAAAAAGTAAAACCGAAAGATCGGTCTATATGGCAGCTATATCCAAATCTGAACCGATCAAGGCCAAAATTAACAAAGATGTCGAAGGCCCTAACAAAACTCACTGTCTCAGATTTCATCAAAATCGGAAAATAAATGTGGCTTTTATGGGCCTAAGACCCTAAACCGGGAGATCGGTCTATATGGCAGCTATATACAAATCTGAACGGATCAGAGCAAAGTAAGTTGAAGTAAGATATCGAGGGGCCTAACACAACGCACTGTCTCGAATTTCAGCAAAATCGGTTAATAAATGTGGCTTTTATGGACCTAAGATATTAAATCGGCGGATTGGTCTATATGGGGGCTATATCAAGATATAGTCCAGTATAGCCCATCTTCGAACTTAACCTGCTTATGGACTAAAAAAAGAATCTGTGCAAAGTTTCAGCTCAATATCTCTATGTGTTAAGACTGCAGCGTGATTTCAACAGATGGATGGGCGGACAGACGGACGGACAGACAGACGGACGGAAGGACAGACGGACGTACGGGCAGTCGGATGGACGGACAGACGGAAATACAGGCGGACGTACAGACGGACGGACAAACGGATGGACAGATGGGTGGACAAACGGACAGACGGACGGACGGACAGACGGACGGACTGACGGACGGACTGACGGACGGACTGACGGACGGACTGACGGACGGACAGATGGACGGACAGACGGACGGACAGACGGACGGACGGACAGACGGACGGACAGACGGACGGACGGACAGACGGACTGACAGACGGACGAACGGACAGACAGATGGACAGATTGACAGACGGACGGACGGACAGACGACGGACAGACAGACAGACGGACCGACGGACGGACAGACGGATAGACAGACGGACGGACGGACAGGCGGACATACAGATAGACGGGCAGACGGACGGACAGACGGACTGTTGGACAGACGGACGGACGGATGGACAGACGGAAAGATGGGCAGACGGACTGATGGACAGACGGAAAGACGGACGGATAGACGGACGGATAGACAGACGGACGGACGGATGGACGGACAGACGGACGGGCGGACAGACGGATGTACGGTCAGACAGACAGTCAGACGGACGGACAATGCTAGATCGTCTTAGATATTTACGACGATCAAGAATATATACACTTTATAGGGTCTGAAATGGATTATTCGATAT